>NW_027279353.1:0-176257 GCF_046629955.1 Centroberyx affinis
TTATTGACTGTCTTCATCAGGCTTCACTGGATGCTCCTTTGAAGTATTTGTTCTTGTGCTAATAAATATGGAAGAATGATTTGGTGTCCTCGCTGTAAGTGTGCCGTCCTGTTCTTGGGCGATGAATTATTCTGATTGATCCTTAAAGGGGCAATAAGTAATCTATGATGTACGGTGGCCTGTAACTGACACAAACAATGAAGTCGAGACGAGTAAGCTAGCCAATCAGAGCAGAGATCCAACAGAAACGTCTAGAGAAGAGGTAATAAATCACCATGCAAATACTGCTGTGTCATTTGCTTTTCTGGCTTGAGATTGAAATGTCTTGTGACCTTATAGCAGCGTCTTCCTCCAGTGGTGAGCAGGTGAAAATGTGAGCAGATGGGGAGGGAATATGGGCTGGAAAGGGAGTTTTGAAAGCCAGACATTTCAGCACCTGGTCAAATAATTGTTGTGTCACTGGTATTGATCAACAGCCCTATCAAACCCCTGCAGATACTGTATATTGTGGTCATTTTCTGCTATGTGGCAGAATCTTAATCTTTGCCCCTTTAGGTGTTGTTTTCATAGTTTCTAGGTGTTGTTTTTGTTGTTTTCTGACTTGATAAGCTTCCTCTAACACCCAAAGCCAGGTTTGTACGTTGCTGTTCACCCTAAAAAGGACGGAGGATACTTACATCAGATCATGTGTATTGATAATCTGCGTGCGAATGCTACAGAACGTTCTCTAATATCGTTTTTTAATGTATCGTTCTCCTCTGTCGTGCAGATAAGATCGAGAACGGCGACGTGTACCAGAGGAGGAGAGGAGCGCAGGCCGGCAGCTCAGAGGGACAGGAAACAGGAAGCAGACAGCAGGAAGGGGCGGGCCAGGCAGCGAGCAGCTGGAGACGCATCCTCCTCCTCATCCTGGCCATCACCATCCACAACATCCCAGGTGAGAACCACTGAAGAAATCCTGGTTGACTGACAACTGTCCTTTTTGCACTCCCCCTCCATCACTGTTCTTCAGCGAATTAATACCACCGTACAAAATGGCTTCTTCAGACCTTTAGTGTTTAACTGAAGACCAAATCATATTATTAGTATTTGTCTGATGATGCAGATGGGAATATACAGATTTAGTCACTGTTGAAGGCCCACTGTTTACTGCATCCTGGCTGAACTACTGCTGCACTTTGGTTCTGTCCCCAAAGAAAATTTGTTTTGAAAAATTAAGTTTCTCTCACAGGTCTGTTAACTAGTAGGTTGAGAAACACTATTTTGTGTGACAGTATGCTATATTGAGTCAACTATAACTACACAACATTCAAGAATTACATGTCTGCAGTTGTAATAAAGGATGGGTGCAGGGCGACTGCATGAAGGGAGACAGCAGCTGTCACTGTACTTTTTCAGGAAATAACTCATGCAGCATGACAAAAAGAGATGAAAACAACTAATGGGCTAGAAAGTCAACAGATAACACCCAACGACCAATTAGGCGACAGAATGCCTACAGTGGAACAAAATCTCCTTTAAACTTATGCCATTCAAAATATAACACACAGCAAACCTTTCCATCCTCTTTTTTCATCCTTTTCTTCCTCATCTTCCTCTTAATTGATGTACATGATGTTCTCAGTTATGATGCACCTTCCCGTCTCAAACTAAAGCTGCTGTTTTAATTGTAAGTCATTGTCAGACATACAGTATATACAAAGAAAAACACTGTTATCAGCTAACAATGGATAAGTACTCAATAACGGCCAATACTAGAAAGTCCTCAATATCTGAATTATGGGTGAAAAACAAGCATTGGTGCATCTCTCGCCATGCGGTTTGATTAAATATATATAATGTGAAACGTGTCATGAGCCATCGATCTGCTCACATCAACGCACAGCATTCTTAATTAACAAGAAAATGGAGTTTGAGATGTTTGAACGATTTTCCATGTCGGACCTGATTGATTTCCATTTGTTCCATCAGGCCAGACTAACGGCAACATCATTTTCATAGTGCGTAATGATTGTTCCAGGAAGTGCGGACAAGAGAAGCGAATTAGGGACACGTGTGGCGAGGAGGAGGGAAGTAGCTAATCAGAATCAGCAGAGAGCGCTCCGCTGATTCACTGTGCAGGATGGTGTGGAAGGGCAATTCAATAATGGGGCACTGCATACACCATATTTCTCATAATTATAACATATGCATGCACTGACATGCTCCTATATATTTATCTGTAGACACACACACACACGTGCACACATACATACACTCACTTGCCAAAATAATAAAAGATTAAAAAAAAAGAAAAGAGCTGTCACATGTTTGTTAAGCAAAACCTGCACTCTGTTGTTGTTCTTAATCTGATTATCTATGCCAGTGGTTCTCAACGTGGGGTCCGGGGACCACCAGGGGTCCTTGAGGGGGTTCCAGGGGGTCCCCAGCAAAATGATGAGGTGTTAAACTTCTCTGTTACTTCATTCATAAGAGGTTAACACAGTTAGAGAATGTAGAAGAATGACTGTTTTGATCATAGTCTCACTGTTATCTCTCTACCTGCAATACAGATAGTCATGAAATTCTGGACAAAATCATATCTAACAGTGAAAATATTCCCAGATTTGGGTCAGAGACAAAATCGAATTGAATTGGGGGGTTTGTGGCTCTAATGTGGACTAAATTAGGGGTCCTTGATATGAAAAAGGTTGAGAATCACTGATCTATGCTGTTTTTTGACTTTCAATTCATGTGCAACTTTTAGATTATAGCTCAGTTTGTTGCTGAGCGTGACAATTAATCATAATTATCTGTTTTCTTGTATTAGCCTACTTGTCTTCCTTGACATTGTCTGCCAATTGCTGCTGTGGCACCTGAATTTCCTCAAGGGGATCAATAAAGTGCAATCTTATCTGATCTTATCTTAATTGACTGGTAATCATATTATTATTATCATCATATAATAATGCTTAACAAACAGGTGACAGCTCTTTTATGTTTTATGGGACACTGGTGTTCCAATTATTTTGGCCAGATACACACAGATAGATGAACACACACCTACAGTATGTACATGCACTTGTAGGTAGAGATCGTTTTTTTACCATGAGCTCCAGTAAACTCGTTAAGGAAACTCCTCCCACCCAGTCACAACTCCAACCAGCAAAACACAAAACAAAGCTGGCTGAACATCACTCAGCACAGAACTCATTAGCTTGTGACTGAAATGCTCTCAAACTCGTGATCGACCAAGTATCTCAGGTACAAATGGATCTAATTAAAGAAGTTGAGACAAACCAGGCACAGCGCTGTGATGGATTGATCGTGCGCGGCGCCTGCTCGCCACGACATAACGGTCTGAATTGGTTTTCTGTGACATATCTGAAAGTCTAGTCCAGCTCAGGGGAACGGAAGTCAGATCTCCGAGCTGCCAGGTGATTGACTTTCACACAACAGAATGATTTATCCTTTGTTTTTATTTGGCTCGGTGGCCAAGAATCTGCAGATTGCAGTTTTACACAAAACTTTGTTACACAAAACTTTCTCAGAAGCAGAGCTGCTCTGGAGGTAGAAATAATCCCATTGGTTGAGTTAAACCACAGTGGGCGGAGCCACAGAAATAAAATTTTTCTAGGTCAGTAAATTAGACTGAAGCCCAGTGAAAAAGGCAAGAGATAAGAGGAGGAAGCTAACATTATGAAGCCTAGCGCTCTTGCTATTAACTAAATGCAATCTACTAAGTTATCTAGGTTAGCTAGTTAGCCTAGCTTACCTTTCCAGTTCAAATTAGCTACGCTATCTTATAGTTATCTAGGTAAGCTAGTTAGCTAGCTGCTGACCATCCAACATCATGAATGGCATTTTGATTTTTTTTCCTATATATTTTCCCCAGATTTCCTTCTTTTCCATTCAAGTCTGCCAGTTAGCTAACTTCCACTCTGAAAAATTTTAGTTCTTTGGCTCCGCCCACTGAGGTTTAACTCCAAAAAAGACATTTGTATAACTAAAGCCCTATTTGCACAGGACTAGTATTACCTGGGGACCTCCAGTAATTTGTAATAATTGCGGAGGTCGTCTGTGATCTTAATCCCGTGCGAATCTGCCATGTCCGTAATTTGTAAAGTAAAAATTCCACCACAAATTACCTACCATATTTCGCCAAACACAGAGGTCATGTGATAATATTATTTTCTCCACACCTTTTTTCTGCCTCTTTTCCGGGGGATAATGTCAGTAAATTCGAGTAAAATACAGAGTTCGCTTATCCCGTGCGAATGCCCCGCACGAAACACAGACGTGGGGGGGGGGGGGGGGGGGGGGTACTTTCTAAATCACATGAGGTCCCCAGGTAATATTAGTCCAAATAGGGCTTAAAACTCCAATGTGCACAGCTGTAATCCTGTCACCCTCTCTCTCCACAGCAGCTGTCCTCTGTTTACTGGCTCCAGAGACTGATTGATTGAAAGGAGGGTGTGTGTTTCATGTTCATGCTTTACTCCTGAGACTGTTTCCCCAACAACTCTTCAACAATATTCACAAATGGCATGTTTGGAACTAGATGAAGGCGTTAACACCGACTCTGTACACAAACCACACACACACACACAAATAGACACACTTCACACACAAAGGACTACTAAACCACATGAGAGAGAGGGGACAAGCACCATGCAGGGTTTCTGACCAGTTGGCTTTATTGCATGAAAGTCCAAACATGAATCAGCCTCCAGCTCTGCTTTGTGGCACAACGCGGCAAATCAAACGCCTCCCGGTTGGCTGCAGGTCTGCCGCTGGGCCAAGCTTTGTGTCGCTTTGAAGTGACTTTGGCAACCGTTGCTTTTTCACATATCTTTGGGTTTTTATTAGCAGAGCAACTGGGCAGCAAAAACGGACACCCACTCCTACTTTCACGCTTGCTGGCATGAAAGCACATCTCACCAGCGATTGTCCTTCATGGTATTTGTCATTAAGACCTTCGCTTGCAAATTAGAAACCGTTTTGATGCCTTAATCAGTTGTATTTTTGAAATATTGAGTGATAAACATGAAAAATATAAACGTAATAGAGAAATAAATAATTTCATGGAAAAATTATGGGATATTTTTACTCTTGAAACATGGGACTAAAACTTCACATACTGCATTTATATTGTTCAGTATAGATGGGTATTGATATACACCTTGAAGAATGAAAATCTTCTAATGCTCTTTTACCTATTTGCTTGTAAAAAGACATCCAGCCATTGTAGAAGTTTCATGCATTTGTCCTACATCTATCCTGCGTTAGCACTGAAGACAAGTCCATCTTGAATGCTAAACCCTAGAACCAAATTAGTATGTTGTAAAGCAAAACTCTAAGGGCGTTTTCACACCTGTTCCTTTAGTCCAGTTAAATCGGACTCCGGTTCGTTTTCCCCCTTGGTGCAATTCGTTTGGGCGGGTGTGAACACAGTAATCGCACTCGGGTGCGGACCAAAACAACCGCACTGAGACCCTTTAGAGGAGGTGGTCTCGGTCTGGTCCCAAGCAAACTCTGGAGCGGTTCGTTTGTGGTGGGAATGTGATCCGACCTCGATCCGACCCAACTACCAGGTGTACTCAATTTACTCCGTAAGTTTGAGCTAAACGGCTCCTGTAGCCAGGTATAGCAGGTATACCAGGTATAGCAGGTACAGCAGGTACAGCAGGTATAGCAGGTACAGCAGGTACAGCAGGTACAGCAGGTATATCAGGTATAGCAGGTACAGCAGGTACAGCAGGTACAGCAGGTACAGCAGGTACAGCAGGTACAGCAGGTATATCAGGTACAGCAGGTACAGCAGGTATATCAGGTACAGCAGGTATAGCAGGTACAGCAGGTACAGCAGGTACAGCAGGTACAGCAGGTACAGCAGGTACAGCAGGTATAGCAGGTATAGCAGGTACAGCAGGTATAGCAGGTATAGCAGGTACAGCAGGTACAGCAGGTACAGCAGGTACAGCAGGTATAGCAGGTATAGCAGGTACAGCAGGTATAGCAGGTATAGCAGGTACAGCAGCTATAGCCA
This sequence comes from Centroberyx affinis, assembly GCF_046629955.1. NCBI lineage: Eukaryota > Metazoa > Chordata > Actinopteri > Beryciformes > Berycidae > Centroberyx > Centroberyx affinis. The sequence continues at coordinate 6,029 of NW_027279353.1, forward strand.
GTATAGCATTTTCAAGACGTTTCCTCGAAGTGCATTGGGCATTCTGCTGGTACAGTGTTGCCTGGTATATTTCCCAGATAATTACAACAGTTATGAGCAAATGCCAACTCTGCTGTTGCTCCATGTCACATAGCAATGTGCACTAGTCCAGAACACAGGACCTTCTTGCTGTATTTACTTTCTTGCTCCCGCCCCAGACACATCTGACCAATAAGCGGAGTGAACGTTCTCACCTGGTTTGTACTGATGCATTTTGGTTCGCTTGGATTTTTCTCTGTGTGAAAAGAAACCGAACCAAGGGGAAAACACTCCAAGTTTACAAACTCATCAACTGATTCGGACCAGAGCAAACGAACTATAGGTGTGAAAACGCCCCAATATCTCTCAACCAATTTCTTACAAGACCATCCCTTGTAACTCCCTGAGAAAATGAAAAAAAAAAAAAAAATCCTCTTGAAGACGGGGCAGAAGTGCAGCAGTTTTTCAGCAAGTGGGCACTTTAAACATGAGACTCCTGCATTGGCAACATTTGCATACAGATACATCAGTGAAACAAGGCACGATTCCCAAAGCCATATTCATTTGATGGAGGTTGTGTGCAGGCCTTGATTAAGATACACCCCTGGAACATTAACTCTGCCCTTGACTGAGCCTCTGCTGCAACCTCTTTGGCTGTTTGTCGAACCTAATAGGTTTCTTCAGATCTCGCCTCCCTTATTTCTTGCTAACTCATTACCCGACCGATCTGATGAGAGTGTGTGTGTGTGTGTGTGTGTGTGTGTGTGTTTCTGTGTGTGTGTGTGTGTGTATCAATTTACTCTGGCAAGCCCCTGATTTGAGCAATATTGGAGTGGAGAGATAGGAAAGCGTAGATGACATGTTGCCACATGAGCTGCATCAGGAGGTGTGACCGAGAAGTTACGAGACTGTGGAAGCTGTTGCCATGCCTACTGGTATGTGTGTGGGTGTAGGTGTGTGCGTGTGTGTGTGTGCGTGTGTGTGTGTGTGTGTGTGTGTGTGTGTTGGGTGCACTTATGATTTGATACAGTATACATCAGCGTTCATAATACTTGCAAAAACAAATGTCTAGACTTGTCATTTCATTTTTTAGAAGTCTATAAAGGACAGTGCTGTATCATTATAACAAGTGCAGCCTTTGTTGCTCATTTCCAAAGTAATATTATTTATTTATCTATTTCTGGGAGAAGTAATTCATTCCACTACCTGTTATATTACTTATTCAAATTCAATTCAAATTACTAGATTTTCTGCGAGGACCTTCATTTGTGCAGTGTAGGGACAAGACAAATAGGACAATCACAAAACAATCATGAATCACAGTCATCAACATAATAGATACTCCTTCTCTGCAACTATAATTAAAATACTACTACTACTATTACTGATATTACTCAGAGCAACAAGGAGATTCCACCACACATCAGCTTCTTTGGAGGAGAATGGGCCGTCCGGTGCCTCTCAGGCAGAGAGAGCGAAAATGAAGACAGACTCACTGCAGCACACGGACAGTTTGGCATCGATACGACAGTCTTTGCACCTTCAATAAAAGGCCAAACTGTCCGTGTGCTCCAGTGAATCTTTTATCGGAATTACTCAGTTCCCTCTCCTGTGTGAAGGATCAGGGGAACCGAGCAGCGCCGATGTCCAACTTCCCGTCCTCTTTTTGTTCGATAAAATCAAAGTGGTGGGCGTCCTGCACTTCCACAGCGAGATAATCAGCTTTACTGCCCTATTTTCATCTGGCTTAGGTTGAACCCTTCATCTTCAATCTGATATTTAGTGGTAAGAAAACATCTTTCTTTTTTATCTGTAACGGTAATATTAAAGCTGCATTAGGCAGTTTTGCACATTGGCAGCCCCAAATGAGAGTGAGAGGAAACTGTTTGAAGAGCTTCATTACCCAGAAATAATGCAACATGAAGTCAGTAACCTGCACACTCCATGGACCTGATTGTCTTCTTTTTAGTGGCTGGTGGACGCTCTTCTCTGCTGCAGCTCCACTTTGTGATTTAGGTCAATAAGACAGGTGCATTTTTACATAAAAGCTTGCCAAGTGCAGCTTAATACTCACATTAAAATGGTAATTTGTTACACCATTCGTGACTAGAAAAGGTAATATCACTGAAACATGTTAATATCCAACTATGAAATTACATTTTTCCCCCAAGGCACCTTACAGCAGTGGTTCTCAACGTGGGGTCCAGGGACCACCAGGGGTCCTTGAGGGGGTTCCAGGGTCAAATTGATGACTTGTTACAGTTCAGCATTATTTACAAGAAGTGAACACAATTAGAGAGTGTAGTAGAATGATTATTTTGATCATAGCTTCACTGTTATCTCTCTATGTGCAATATAGTCATGGAATTCTGGACAAAATCATATCTAACAATAAAAATATTTTCAGATTTGGGTCTGAGAGACAAATGGGGGCCGTGTCCTCAATAAATTAGGGGTCCTTGATATGAAAAAGGTTGAGAATCTCTGCCTTACGGTACCATGGGTGCACATATTGCCACAGTGGGACTGGAACCCCTGACCCTGGCAGTGTTAATGCCTTGCTCTATCTATCTATTGAGCCACAGTGGGAATTGAACCCCTAACCCTGGCAGTGTTAGGCGGTGGCCACACTGATCCGTTGTGTCTCTCCTTCTACATTCATTTCAATTCATTTTTCCAGTGACAGCTGTCTGTTGTCCGGACAGGACTGATGACGCTCCGTCAGATTTCGATCCATTTTGACGGACGGAAAGTTCAACCCTATTGAACCATTTCTTGATGGACAGATCCTTCACCCTCCGTTTAGCCAATTAGAGACGTTGCTGCGTTTTTTTTGAGAAAAATAGCGTCAAAACAGACTCATCAAAGGATTACAAAAACAAAGATAAAACAGAGAAAGCCTGGTATAACTCTTACGAGGATCAGTCTTTAACAATGATCTTCCTGTCCACGTCAGTTTCTTATTTGATTTATACTGTATAGTCTGTTTCTTGGTTTTTCAATGGAGTAGCACTAGCCCTCTTGATATGTTTTCTCTTTCTTCTGCCTCACCCACCATTTTGTCGCTCCAACACAGTCCAACGTCAATGATTACATCAGTTTGCGAACCTCTAACCCTGGCAGTGTTAACGCCTCGTTCTTCCCAGCTGAACTACACACACACAGCAGCTGCATAATATGTACCGATCTTCAAAGCGGCGCTGAAGGCTTCATGACACTGTGGGGACAGGACCTGACAGCAGCTTGGTCTGTCAGGCTGAGCAGGAGATTGATGGCTGTCCTTTTCTCCCACCATTAGGCTCGATTCCTGTTAGAGTGATGGATGAAGCAAGGCTCGCTGGCGGCTACTGCTAGTGTTTGGTGTGGGTGAGAAGAGAGGGAGAGAATATTGAGGAGACTATTGGAAATGGAGTTGAAGATTACTCAAACACGGGAAGGAAAGGAAAGGGAGGTAGAGAGGAAGGGGAAAGCAAAGGGAAAGGAAGGGAAAGGAAGGGGGGGAGGAAAAAGAAAGGAAGGGGAAAAGGAAAGGGGAGGGGAAGGAAAGTGGAAGGAAAGGAAGGGGAAGGGAAAGGAGGGGTAGAGCAAGGGGAAAGCGAAGGGAAATGAACGGGGGGAGGAAAAGAAAGGAAGGGGAAAAGGAAAGGGGAGGGAAAGGAAAGGGAGGTGGAGAGGAAGGGGGAGAGTGAAGGGAAAGGAAGGGGAAAAGGAAAGGGGAGGGGAGGGGAAGGAAAGTGGAAGGAAATGAAAGGAAAGGAAGGGGAAGGGAAAGGGAAAGGAGGGGTAGAGCAAGGGAAAGCGAAGGGAAAGGAAGGGAAAGGAAGGGGGGAGGAAAAAGAAAGGAAGGGGAAAAGGAAGGGAAGGGAAAGGGAAAGGAGGGGTAGAGCAAGGGGAAAGTGAAGGGAAAGGAAGGGGGGGAGGAAAAAGAAAGGAAGGGGAAAAGGAAAGGGGAGGGGAAGAAAAGTGAAAGGAAAGGAAGGGGAAGGGAAACGAGTGGTAGAGCAAGGGGAAAGGGAAGGGAAAGAAAGGGAAGGAGGAAAGGGAAGGAAAGGAAAGGGTAAAGAGGCATTTTTAACCTATATTTATCCAGGTAAGCTTGACTTAGCACCATACTATTTTTCAGCAGCGCCCTGCTTCACATACACACAGTCACACACATTCACACATGGCAGCTTCCCAGTATAACAACAGTCTTTACTGCAGAGGCCACTGAGCAGCTCCAGTGCAGCAGCTGGGGGTTAAATGCATTGTGGGTAACGATAAGTTCAAACGATAAAGACGGGGAGAGTTCACTTACCCTTCCAAGAGTTTTCTTTTCCCATGTGGGATTCAAGTCACAAGCTTGCTTCTCTAACCGGATTGTGAGATATTTGAAGTGGAAAAGTAATTGAAATCAGGGCCACAGTGGAATGAAGATTACTTTGCAGAAGTTGAGTACTACAGGGGACTTCAGTGGTTTTCAGTTTTCAGCAGGTAATCGGTAATTTGTGATAGAGCACATTTTGAAAAGTCAACTCCCCAAATCTGATGATGGAGTGGGTGAGAAAACAAAGGCATAAGGGGAGACGACAGGAGAGAGGAGACTTTGATGTCATTTAATGAAACGTCTCACCAACAAAACAAATGAAAACAGTCACTCAAATCACCTTCAACGTGAACTAAAATACCCTTAAACCCTCACCAAGCGCCAGACTAATCAGAAGCGAGGGAGGAGGCAGAGTAACGGCAGGCGAGACGGAGCGGGGGGGAGAGGAGAGGAGAGGAGGAGAGGAGAGGAGAAGAGAGGAGATTAAAGGGAAGTGCGACGGGAATGAGTGTCTGCTGTGACAATGGGCTGTCAGCAGCAGTGTCGTCAGACTCGCTTAAAAGAGCATAGAACATTAAGCAGGAATTGGATAGGACCAGCCGCTGTGCTCCAGCTCTCACACACACACACACACACACACACACTCAGAAACACTCAGAAACACACACACACACACACACACACTCACTCAGAAACACTCAGAAACACTCAGAAACACACGGACCGACACAGGCTGAAAGAAACACACACACACACCTGTCCAGTACCCGCTTAGAGTTTCCGTCTGGGAGTGAAAAGAGACACACACATACACACACACACACACACACACACACACACACATACACATACACACACAAACAACAGGAAACATCTCTCATCATCGCAGCAGGACAGAATTGAAGCCTTTTGTAATCTTTCGGACTCAAATCTCACTCAGCTAGACTCTGTGACTCGTCGTCTGCTGGTACAATCAGGGACAAAAGTACGACTCGACTCAAACTTCTTCAAAGTCTAAAAGACTCTGTCGTGTCTTTCAGAGCCTGACGACCCCCCCCCACACACACACACACACACACACATTATGGTCCTGCACAGTGGCAACACTATTATGGCATTATGACTTCAGTCAGATTCCCTGTCAAGCTTTGTTGTGATATGTTTCTGCCCCGTTTCTGTCTGTTTCTCCTCGCTTTTAGAGGAGAGAACAAACCCAATTAACACCCGATACCCATTCTTTCTTAAAGGCTGAGTAAGTGAGGCTTTCACTGCCCCATAGCACAAAATGACCATAATATATCTGTGAGGGGTCGATGGGGATGTTGATCAATACCAATGACTCAACAATTACTTCAAAAGGTGCAGACATTTCTTTTTTTTTTAAGAGAATTTTTTTGGCATTTTTGCCTTTATTGGACAGCTCAAAGCAGAGGGAGAGACAGGAAGAACTGGGAGAGAGAGAGAGGGATGACATGTGACAAAGGTCCTGGTCCGGATTTAAACCGAGGACGTTGCGTTTACATGGTACGCACCTTAGACCAGTGATTCTGAACCTTTTTCATATCAAGGACCCCTTGTTTAGTCCACATTGGTGCCACAGACCCCCATTTGATGAGACTTTGTCTCTCGGACCCAAATCTGAGAATATTTTTATTGTTAGAGATGATTTTGTCCAGAATTCCATGACTATCTGTATTGTAGGTGGAGAGATAACAGAGAAACTATGATCAAAACAGTCATTCTTCTACATTCTCTAATTGCGTTAACTTCTTGTAAATGAAATAATGTTGAAGTTTAACAATTTATCAATTTGCTGGGGACCCCCTGGAACCCCCTCAAGGACCCCTGGTGGTCCCCGGACCCCACGTTGAGAACCACTGCCTTAGACCACTGAGCCACCAGGACGCCCAGGCGCGGACATTTCTGGCTTTCAAAACCCTCCTTTCCGACCCGTTTTCTCTTTTGGAACAAAAACTCCTCGCTCATTGAACTTTGAAAACTCTCCCAACGCCCCTTAACTCGCATTGTCAGCTGCTCAGCGGTGCTACAAGCAACCCAGTTTTGTAAGACATTTCCGACACAAAGACTCACAAGCCTCGACTCACAAGCCATAAAAGCAAATGTCAAACCAGTTGTTATTAATCCAGTATCCAGCATGGTGACATACTGTATTAGCTTTTCACTAGACATTTCTGTTGGATCTCTGCTCTAATTAGCTAACATACTCCTCTCTGTTGTGAAAATGTGACTTTACTGTTTGATAATTACAGGCCAAAGTGACTCGTGGGGGAGGAGAGGAGGGGAAGAGAGGGGGTGGTGGGGGTGAGGGGGGGCGGGGGGTGCCAGAGATTTGTGTCGGATTAGATGACTTCAATCGATCTTCACTTTGATCTGTTCACTGATAAAGGTCAATCGATTACCTAATGCCCCTTTCATAAATGTGTCAAGTATCATGTTTTTTTTTATAGAAATTCAGCTCTCAGGAGGTATTGTCTCCTTTGCTGCCACCTCCCACCACACACACACACACACACACACACACACACACACACACACACATTACAGCACCCCAGTCCTTTGCTCCGCAGCATGTTGTCTCGCCTCAGACTTTGCCTGAACGCTGAAACTCTCTCTCCGCTCCCGTTGCCTTCAGACAGATGAAGGTGTTTGAGCGCAGGCGGGGGTTCCCTCCGGCCCCCGCGGCGCTCCACACCGTCCCGCAGGATTGAGACGGATGGGGGGGGGGGGGGGGGGAAACGGGACCCGCGGTGTAACTGAAGGCTGCTTTTTTCGCCGTAATGGCCCGGCGGGAGCTTGATTAGAGCCGGCGGTGCGTTGTTATCAGAGGGAATGATGGGCATTAGATGGTGATGAAGTGCCCTCCGAGCTGGGAGCCCGCGGCCCGAGGGGAGAACAGGATATCGATCGCTCACTCTCCTTCATTTGCCTCCTCGCTCTCTCTCTCTCTCTGATTTGCCCACCCTCCCACGTCTTCCCTCTGTCTTTCTATTGCCATTTCCTCTCTTTCTCTCGCTGCTGTTTATGTTCCTTCTCTCATTCGCTCTCATTTCCCTTAATAGTTCTTTTTTTTTTCTCATTTCTTCTCTGTCATTGATTGCACTCGCTGTAAGGCTCTGGCAGTGCAGGGGGAGATGGGTTAGTAATAAGGCTGGGTATTGGCAAGGACCTCACGATACATTACAATACTCTACATAATTTACTGAAAATGTAAAAATAGAGCTGAAAATACAACTTGCTGTGTACCACCTGAGTACTAATATGTACATCACATTATATTGATAACTCAGCGGACAAATCGAGTCAAAACTATTTAATTCAAAGGGAAATTTAAGGACATTTTAAATCCGTTTAAAACATGAATAATATTTTTTTATGTATCGATACGAGGGGCTGGAAAATCGATACAGTATCATGGAAAAAAATATTGCAATACTCAGCTGTATTGATTTTTTTACACAGCCCTAGTTAATATTATTGCGGCGAGAGAGAGAGAGAGAGAGAGAGAGAGAGAGACAGGCAGACTACAGCACAGAGTAGACAGGAGCAGAAAGAAAGGGTCGAAAGAGATCAGTCATTCATGCGTGCAAGAGAAAAGATCGCTCTGCATCCATATGTGATATAGATAAATACCTAAGAAGCCACTTTTTACTTCCTGCTCGCTGCACTTTGGCTCCGTTTTCAGCCATCAGAGGTAACGAGTTGGTTGAGAGACACCAGAGTTTTGTACACTAATTTGTTTCCAACCTTTACATCATTCAAGAAAGAACTGTCCAAAGTACTAATCCTGGATTCCTGCAGATTAAATGCATGTAAGGGAAGTTTGACAGTGGCCACTCCACTCACCTTGAGTATTTTACACTTCGTTTATGGTGGAGTAGGAATTGTGTTGTTTGTACTTTGACTTTTTGGGGATTTGATCCTCGGCCAGCAGGGATCCAGGGGCAGGTGACTAAACCGCCCGACTGTCTCGGGGCTCTCCTTCCACAACGTTTCCTCTTTGATGCTTACTCTTAACTTGGTTAATTATGCTAGCCATGAAAACAGATCAGGAAATTACCACATTTTAGCACGGCGATTAGCGAGCCAGCTAATGGCATAACAGGACGTGACTGCTTGTCAGCTTTTGAAGTAATTACTGTTTTTTTTTCTCCTCTGTGTTTTTGGTATGGAATGCAAAACAGCTTGTAATCCTGGCTGACGCACCGGTGCACGTGCGCACACAGACACCCACCCACCCACACACACACACACATACACACACCTCTCTCTCACACATACACACACGCACACACACACCTCTCTCTCACACATACACACACACGCACACGCTCACAGACACCGTGTTCTGCGACCTTTTCACTTTTGGTTTGAATGCGGTGTGCTTTAAGTATGCATGACAGGCATAACAAATGAGACAAATGGGACGTGAGAGGAGAGGGACGAGGTACAGGGAGAGCAGAGGATGCAGGGAGGGAACGGAGAGAAGATCTATACAGTGGGAGCCATTGTAGAAATCCCACTTCATGCATTTATCCTGCAGCTATTCTGCATTAGCTGCAGGGTAAATATAATGAAGTGTCAGTCATAGAAGTCCCCCATCATGCATTCATCCTGCATTAGAACTACAGACAAATCCGTCTGGCTAGTATCTTGACCAGATAATTACTTGTAATTCCCAGCACCTTTTTAAAGAGAGTAAAACCTGTTTGCTCATAATTACTCTTGTGATGATAGAGCCAAAGTGCAGCAGTCGTTCAGCAAATAGGTAGTAAACAGAGGGACTTCTTCTATGAGGGCTTCGTCTGTAGATGTAGATGGGGAGGGAAGATGAAGAAGGAAGATGATTATAGAGGATAAGACCAAAAGAAAAAAAATGGAGTACAATAAATGCCATGGAGTAGAGACGCCCAGTGGCTGCTGTTAGTTTCTAAAAGGAGCTGAGAGGCTTCTGATATTGGCTTTTTTCTGTATTTTGTGTTTTTTTTGCAATGATGTTTTCCCCTCCTCCTCCCCAAAATTTAAGCTTTTCTTTTTCAAATAAGTGATTTATTTATAGAGTGCTTTTAAGAAAGTGCTTCGAAGAATACGAGGGACACAACGCAGATACAAGCGAGGATAATTTGCGTGTTTTTTGTTCTGCAGAGGGCTTGGCCGTGGGGGTCGGATTCGGCGCCATTGGGAAGACCTCATCTGCCACTTTCGAGAGCGCCAGGTAAGACCAGTACCGAGGCAAACACACACACACACACACACACACACACACACACACACATCTCTTACCAGTGGGATCGGATAAACAAGGTTCTGCACGCAACAAGGCCTTTTCTTACGGTGTTTTGTCTATATCAGGGTCATAATAATAACCCCACCCTTATTATTTTATTCCTGGATCATTGAGTATTCCTCATAGCAAGGTGAAAAAATATACAAAAGTACCGTCCCCTCTCACAATGCGGCCATCTTGTGTTTTAGCCTCAGGAGGAAAACGGAATGCTTCTCTCTAGCCAAAAACAGTGCTTGACCCTCTTTTATGATTATTTTTTTTAGGCATTTTTGCCTTTATTAGACAGTTCAAAGTAGAGAGAGAGACAGGACAGGTTTGGGAGAGAGAGGGGAGGGAAGGTTCTGGGCCGGATTCAAACCCAGAACGTCACGTTTACAAGGTACTCACCTTTGTGAGTGACCAGTGATTCTCAACCTTTTTCATATCAAGGACCCCTAATTGAGTCCACATTAGGGCCACGGACCCCCATTTGATGCGTTTTTGTCTCTTGGACCCAAATCTGAGAATATTTTTATTGCTAGATATGAATTTGTCCAGAATTCCATGACTATCTGTACTGTAGGTAGAGAGATAACAGAGAAACTATGATCAAAACAGTCAAAACAGTTCTTCTACATTTTCCAATTTCCTAACTTCTTGTAAATGAAATAATGCTGAAGTTTAACAATTCATTAATTTGCTGGGGACCCCTGGAACCTCCATCAAGGACCCCTGGTGGTCCCCGGACCCCACATTGAGAACCACTGCCTTAGACCAGTGAGCCACCAGGACGCTCCTCGATCCCCCTTTTACTTTCACAGATGGAAGAGGTGTATGTGACCAAAAAAAAAAAGGTATATTCGATTGTACAACTGGGTGGCAGTGGCATTAGCAGGGCCTGAGGTTTTATTAGGCACAAACTGTTGGACCATGGGGGGATCAGGTCCGGACAGAATACAACAGTTCTGTGTTGTTCTGCTGTGTGCTGCTGACATCTGGTGGTTAAGATTTGGCACTGCAGAAGGCAAAGGGGAGCAGGAGTTAAAGTGATGTTGAACTCTGGTAGGGTACCTTGGGTTGTGTATCTTCCTCCATGATAAACCCCCCCCCCAAAAAAAAATCAGTGATTCTGTGATCTGTTGCTCTGGTAGGAGACTGGAGAAGGAACAGTCTGAAAATCACACTTCTAGCACATAAACCAATGCAAAGATTCTGACAATATATTAAAAAAAATTAGTCATTCTGCTGATATTTTTAAGTGAATCGCTTTCTCAATGTTTAAACCTTGTGTAACACCGAAATTCTTCCGACCGGATTTCGGTGTTACAGTTGGTTTAATAACATAAAAAAACGTACTACTACTTAACAAATGTGCTAGAAGTGTGATTTTCAGACTGTTCCTCCATACAATGGCAGTTAATGGAGAGAGAAAAAAACACAATTCTCCAGTCTCCTCTACCGGAGCGACAGATCACAGAATGACTGATTTTGGGGTTTTATATCATGGAGGAAGAGACACAACCCAAGACACTACCAGAGTTCAACATCACTTTAAGCAGACATGCAGTGAAAAGTGGGACTTCCACAAGGGCTACGTTTTTATCCTCCTCTTCCTTCTCAGCCCTCTCCTTATCCACATCAAGCTACAGGCCAATCAAACAGTAAGCCTGCTGTGATACTGTGTGGTCCGTTTGGTCTCTATCTGTAACCCAGACTAAAAATGGATTTGTAAGAAATCACGCTTTCAAGAAAATCCAAGATGCTATCCCATATAGGCAGCATAAACCTGGATTTTATTTTTCAAACCTAGATCCATCTTGTAGCCTACTGTTGCCATCCTGGGGGAACTCGATACCCTATACTGCTTTCACTGATTTATCTTTATTATTTCAGCGGCAGTTAAATTGAGGATCCCTAAATTTGGCAGATGATAGCAGTTCAAGGAAGTATATATTCTGTACATTCTTAAGCCGCTTTTCCTCCGCATGATACCGGCTCGACTCGACTCGACTCGACTCGCCTTTTTTGGTTTTCCATTGGGCAAATACCAGGTAGGCTACCATATTACCTGGTACCTGGTACTTTTTTTGGTAGCACCTTAATTTTAATTTAATTAACTACTATTAAATGGCAACCCGCAAAACCATGCCGTGGTCAAATGAGGAGGAAAAAATAGTAATTTAAAACAAACTTCCTGCATTTCTACACCACCTGGCCTAACCTCTTGGATTTAGCCAAGAAACAACAACCCTGTATAATGTTAACCAAAAATTCAAAATTATGTTATATTACTAAAAGTTTCAGAGCGACAGAGACACAGAGCGTCCCCGTAACCATAGCAACTCACTCTCGCTCCTGCCTGCGTGCGCACGGAGCGAGAGGAGGGGGAGAGACAGAAGAGCTGCTGACTGAGATTACTCTGAGCAGCATGGGAATAAATTACAATATAATAGATTTGTGTATATTTCTCGCTATTCAGATGGTCTGTATAACTCTCTGCTGCACGGTGCTGCTCTGTCTCGTCTGTCCTGCTGTCAGTTTCCTTTTTTCACGTCGCGACGTCATCAGTTATGAATTTGTTTTTCACTGCGTGAGAAAATGAACTTGTGGCGTGAGAGCGTGTGAAAAATGTCAGTTGCGTGAGTCTCTCGGTCAATGCGTGAGAGTTGGCAGCCCTGTGAACTCGCTTGATATTATTATGTAGGAAACTGCCAATCAGATTTATTTACTTATTAATCCAAGGTGCTGGAACGCCGTTCCGGATCGTTCCGGCCCACTTTAACCCCTGATTAGATCAATAGATTCTCAGTAATGTATCCACTGTTTACTTTGTTGTTAGATCAATTGTATCCTTTTTAGTTGACTGTTCTGAGACGCTTTGGCTATTTTGTTGTTATGACATTCATGCCAATAAAGCATATTTTATTGAATTGAATTCTCTCTCTCTCTCTCTCTCTCTCTCTCTCTCTCACACACACATTCTCTCTGGCCATCCTTCACACACACACACACACACACACACACACACACCATAACACAACACGCGTTCCCTTGCTCACTCTCTCTTTGAACACAAACACTTTGCCTGCATCAGGTTTACTTGTAGTTTGATTAATTGTAAATTATTCATTTGGATTGTCACTTTTTGCATTTTGTTGTCTGTGCACCACAGTTTTTTTTTTCTCTTTTTGTTTTGGGGTGAGATGTTTTTATTCATCTCTTGGGAATATTTCACTCAACCTACTGTACTGTCTGAATTCAAATACATGAATGATAGATTGGTTGCTAATATTTGCTGTGAAGGGAATATGGTCTGACTTTTGGTAATGTTTCACTTTTTTTTGTCCCCACAGAAACTTGGCCATCGGTATTGGCATCCAGAATTTCCCAGAAGGCTTAGCAGTGAGCCTACCGCTCCGGGGGTCAGGGGTGTCAACATGGAGGGCCTTCTGGTAGGGAGATGAGTGTGTGTGTGTGTGTCTCTACAATGTGTGTGTGTGTTCCTGTATGCAGTGTTGGGGAGTTGTTTAACTACTTGTAATTAAACTACATTTTGCAGTAGCTTGGTGGAACTTCAACTAAATTCAAATTTGGAGTGTTTTTAGAAGTTTTGAGGCATTTCAGCTTTAGTTACAGTTTAGTTACATTGACTTGTAAAAGTATTCACACCCCTTGACTTGTACGTTTTGTTGTGCTATGAAGTTATTTCAAAATACATTTATTCAGGACTTTTGTCTGAGTTCTATGAAGCCAGTCTGTTCTATGAATGTGAAAATTAATGTGTAGAAATTTATGTTAAAGATAAAATTAAAATAACATTTCTTATCATTTCTGTTACTCAGAAGTCATATTTAGATTGTACTGAGTGGTTCTGAACAATGTTTTCCTTTAAACTCTTTTAAGTCTTTTAAGCTGATATGTGTGTGACGCTCTTGTCTGTGTCCTCAGGTACGGCCAGCTGAGCGGCATGGTGGAGCCCGTTGCTGGGTTGCTAGGCGCCGTCGCCGTGGTTTTGGCGGAACCTCTGCTGCCGTACGCTCTGGCGTTCGCCGCCGGGGCGATGGTCTACGTGGTGGTCGATGACATCATACCCGAGGCTCAAGTCAGGTGAGAGGGGACGGAGAGAGGGATGATGGGTAGACGGAGTTGGTGTCGGCGTTCGTGGCCTCCGGCATAGAGCTCGGGGCGTGAAGCACTTAGTTCTCTAAGTTTGGATCGCCATCGTAGCTTCCAGTATCCAAGGTGACAAAGAACTCAGAGTTTTATAGTTTTTCCGAATTCCAAGGCAGGGTTTGCAGTGTAAAAAGATCCTCAAAGTCCTCAAAGTAAGTTAAAATGATTATTGTCTTATGACATTTATCGAACAAGTTCACATACAAACCCATTTTGAAAAAAATAAATAAATAAAAAATTATAAATGTGATAATACTAGTAAACCACATACATAAAGTTAAGGGAGGAGAGAAAAAGTATATTTCCATATTCATATGTAATAACCATTTCGACCAATACTTACAAAATGTATCGATACAAAGTCTTAGAGAAAAGGTCAGTTTCTCCATATCATACATTTCCTTTACTATTGCTATCCACTCTCCTTTTGTTGGTGGATCCTTGTCTAGCCATTTCTTAGTTATTAAATTAAAAATTAAAAATTAGTTAGTTAAATCCGGTTGGTATATTATCTAAATATATAGTGCCAAAACTATAATCAATCTCAAAACCCAGTATTGATTTTATTTCTGTTAACTATCTCTAGCCAATAGGATTGGATTGTTGGACAATTCCAAAATATGTGATAGTGATCAGCCATTGAATTGTTACATCGTCTCCAGTAGTGTCCAGATTCTGGTCCACTGAGCTGCTTCAATGTGACTCTACTGCTGCCATTTATAGCCGTGTCTCCTTCAAGTAACCGTTTCATGCTGGGAAAACAGAATTTTAACACTTTACATGCCACCAACATGTAATTTGGTGTCAACAAGTGGTGCTCGTTTCACATATTTGTGTGAGATCAGGTTGGGACCTCCAACATGGCCGCTCAAGTGTGTGTCACATCACCTGCGAGCCCTGTATATGGAAGGAGGAACAGATGAAGGATTTGCACTCTTTCTCTTCCACCCTCTGTCTCTCTCTCAAACTCACACTTCTTCCACTTCTTCTTCCACTTCTGTCACTCCCGCTCGGTGTCACCAGTGGAAACGGGAAGCTGGCATCCTGGACCTCCATCCTGGGCTTCGTGGTGATGATGTCGCTCGACGTGGGGCTGGGCTGAGCCGAGGTCGCCGTGACGACAGTCACCGAGCCAACAGGACCCTCAAAGGCCATGATGTCATGACGATGATGCTGCTGACCTCAGTTTAAAAAAAAAAAAACAATAAAAAGGGACCAAATGAAGTGTTTCATTCCAAAACGCTATATATCCATTTTGGGAAAAAAAATGTTGCTACTTGAAATTAATATTTAAAAAACACAGATGAATCTATCCTAACTATTTTCTAAGTAAAGCTCTGATGATGACCCCTCACTTTAATACTAACCCATAATGTGTTTTATTTTCATGCCAGCAGTCATTTTCTAACACTTTTTTTTTTTTTTTTCAAATGGCAGATATCTCATTTTGGAATGAAGCTATAAAATATTCTACAAATCTTCCAGCGCATTGTGCGTAATGTTCTGTGGAGCGGATCCAGATTAATTTCAGTCGTTCTGTTTTTTAAACTTATGTTATTTTAAAACTAATTGTTAGCTTTATGAAAGTCAAATGAATGTTACCTAGATTTGGTTCATTTTTTTTTTTTCAGTTTTTGTATTCCCTGATGACGGAAATACTTGAAGATTAGTGTTTGATTTGGTGATTTCTGGCGCTGCCGGTGGATGATTTCATTTTGTTAATGCTGTTAATTTTTTTTCCCCCCTCTGGTCGGGACTCCTCTGTTCTGGTTCGGGACTCCTTTGTTCTGGTTCGGGACTCCTCTGTTCTCCTCTGTCGTGTCTCTTGCTGTCGTTGCTGGACAGGACAGGCTGTGTGTCGAAGTCTCTCTGCGGTCGCTGGAGGATGTCATGAACACATCGGCCCCACGAAGGCAAAAGGCAATAACTGCAGTGTGAAATCAAAAAAGAAATGTCTGATTTTTCTCCTGCCCAGCCACATGACTTGAATGAACATTACTGATTTGTTGAGGTTATACTTCATCCTCTTCCCCTCCTCTGTAACAGACTAAAAAAAAGATAAGAAAATCCCCCTTTTCGGCCAAGCTGAATTTAGTGCCTTTTTCCTCCGTAGGGAACAGATGATCCCGACTGCCATCTTGAATGTGTTTCCCTGCTGAATCAGCGGTTCTGGTCCTTTTCTAATTATTTATAGGCGATGCCCGAGTCGATGCATGGTCAGATACGAAGCTTTTGTATAATTAAATGACCAAGTGATTCTCATGTCGTCTTTTTGTGCTCACCTTGGAGTGTTGGGATTGGGATTTGGGAGATTTGGGGGGATGAAAAATATGGAAATGCCATTAATTTCTAAAACTGATATTATTTACATGCTATTGACCCCTGGCAGACCCTGCAAAACCTGAAAATAACCTGTAGAAGAGCCTTTAGTTTATTATTTTTCCTGTGCTGTTTGATAAACTGAGGAGCTCTGACCTTTTTGGAGACACAGAGGAACGAAAAGGAAAATTTGGGAATGATGTGGGGCAAATTCCACTGAAGAAAAATGAGTTACAAAGCGTGTGTAGAGACCTGAGGCTCACAGCTGGGGCTTTGCAAAAAAATCAAGATGATTCACACTCATTTTAAGAATTTGTATGTGTAATTCCTATGAACTAGGGCAATCTATTCAATGTCTGAGACAGTAAACAACCAGAGAACTAGGACAGTTGTGATGAACATGTGACACAAAGAACTGCAGCTTCAACAGAGGGCTTTCTGTGACTGGCTGTGAATGGCTACGGGGGGGAACAGTATCCACTGAGTAACAAGAAGCCTTGATGCAAATAATGCTTTTATTCAATAAAAGTGTTATCTGCATGAAAACCGTGTGTGTATGCAGGAAATTCTTGTTATTCAAGCCATTTTGCCATGGCCAGCACCTTTCCAGGAGTGTATTCTCTCTACCGAAATTAACAGAAAAAAATACTTCATTCGGTGCCATTTATCTTGTGTAAACTTGTTCTTTTAAATGTCACTTTTAGGGATGCACCGATAGCACTTTTTCAGTGGTGATACCGATTCAGAGTACGAAAATTTAAGTATCGGCCGGTACTGATCCGATCCATCACTTTTACTAAAAAGTGTAGGCTTACTTCCTTAGTTTGGGGTAGTTTGGATTAAAAATTATTGAGATAAAATCCTTGTTTTTCCCTCCATTTGAGAAATACAGGCTTCTATGTGACACAAATGCATAAAATCAAGACAGTTTGCTTTTATTTCTTACGTTACTCATGGCTTTGGGTATCGGATTTTAGTCTCGAGTAAAATCTCTGATACCGATATTCCATTTTAGCCTGGTATCGGTGCATCCCTAGTCACTTTGCAAAAAAATAAAGCACAATCACTCCACCGTTGAAGCACACTACATAACTACACATTTAATGTTTTAAATTAAGACTGAGTCTAACAGAATTAGCACATGAAAAGTAAAAAAAAAAAAAGACAAAAAGGTGGTTGCTCCACAATCCACAGACATAAAACAAGAGCAGAAACATGAATAAAAATGTCACATATGCTAGTTTTGCATCACTGGACTCCAGTCGACCGAGCTATAAGACTGTGACTGGAACCGGCTTGTATTGCAAGAAGCTAAGGAGACTCGATGGCATTTCCAGTTGGTCGATACAGTGGATCCTGTCGATCTTTTTGAGGTATCCTCGGATGGCGAGTCGGCACTGTGAAGTCAAGGCCTTCGGACTTCCTGCAGGAGAAAAGTAACAGACAGAAAACATGATCAAACACGATCTTACTCCTTTGTTTCCTTTCAGCACACTCCTCTATCTTTCATGATCTTTCTAGGGCCACAGGAATATTTTATTACATCTGTTGCCTTTGCACTCCCTTGCTATTGGTCATGTTGGTGAATTTAAGTATATTCTACTGTAGGGCTGGGCGATATGGTTGAAATCAATATCATGATAATCATAAGGATTTTTCTCGATATCAATATATATCACGATATGGTTCATGTATGCAAAATCACGTTAAATAATCAAATTAATGTTCATCTCATTGAACCAAATGGTGATGTTCGGTGTGGTGTCAAACAAAACAGAAATTTTCAAATAATATTCCTACCATACCTCATTTTATCAGTTTTTAAGTAAAATATGCTTGTCGTCATCAATTCAGACAGCAGAAATTTGTGTCACGATGTTAAAATAATTCCACTGAAAGACAATAAACGATGACATTGAATTATCGCCCAGCCCTCTTCTACTGCAGCAATCACTGTACATCCCCACGGACAGGAGTGTACATCTACATGTAAGCATTCTAGAAATCCCAGTTTTTAACACTAAACACTCCATTCCTATCACTTCAATTTTAAAGTTAAATTGATTTTTTGACCCTGCAAACGTATTTGGAATCAAGTCTCTATTTCCCTTCGTTTCATAGTTATGGCTAATTGTCTCATGGTGGAAATCCCAGTTCTGCATCACCACCAAAATCTAAATATTTAATGGAAATCCGTTCATAAAGATGAATACATGAGGTGTCTACTACTGTGGTTACTACTGTAAATTCAGAGTCACAAGGAAACAGCATTTCGGTGATGTCTTCTGTAATTTGACGCATTTCCGGTTGATACAGGATGTTGGGGGGCGGGACATGAGGTCACATGGGGAGCAACTGTTCAAAAGTGGGCGGGTTTGGACCAAAAAACAATGGAAAGGGACTCAGAAGAACTGGATGCTGCGTTTCACTGTAGAGGGACCGGTCGCCTTCTCCAACACTAAATCTTGAGCCGTCACAAATTAATTTATAATAACACCTGCAGCTTCACAACTTTCAAAGTAGCGGGGCATTTTGGGGGGTTCACCCCCCTGAAAACACCCTGTTTCCCTTTCCTCAGACAGCATGGCTGCATCCCGGTGGCTGGAATTTACTCATTTTGGGTCTGAATCTGGAATTTGTGATGGCTCAAGATTATGTGCAAAGCATTTCAGAGTGGATTTTTTTTTCACTAGCTACTCCAAGTCCGGGCTTCACTGCCTTTGTTTGGTTCTGGTCCAACCTGCTCACTTTTGAACAGTCCCTCTGCAATTTAAAACACTTTATTGAAGAATTACAGCGTTTCGGTTCTGAATTTCGGTTCTTCTTGTGTTGTAAATGTTTTAAATTGTCACTGTCTAAGTATAGACAGTGTGCGGGAGTCTCTTGATATGTTCTGTCGGCTTCCAACTTCTCTTCTACCTGTCTCCTGATACAGGTGTGTGAAGAACCATGTTTCCTGCATGTTCCCTCCCTAACATCCCGTTTCTACCTGGAATACCTCAAATTACAAGAGCAGAAAACCATCATCGAAATGCCGTTTCTTTGTGACTTTAAGGAGGAGTTAAAACGAAGGAGTCGTTCTGCACCTCGTTCCCGCAGGAGCAGCTCCACGGCCTCGTTCTGCTTGGTGGACTTCTCGATGATCAGCGTGGGGAGGTAGACGTTGGCGCCGAAGTCGATGAGCAGCTGGATGTACTCCACGCCGCAGCCGTGCCTCAGACACATCTCCAGCACCGTTTTGGGCTGCTTGATTTTACTCAGCAGCTTCGCGTCTGTGCAGTTGTAGTCCGGGTCCGCCCCGTAGAGCAGCAACACCTTGAAACACTCCATGTGTCCGTACACGGCGGCGAGGTAGAGCGGGCCGCTGGACACGCTGGCGCTCGACGTCCAGAGCAAGACCTTGGACCGGGAGTTCACCTCGGCGCCGTGTCTGAGCAGTTCCTTCAGTATCTCCACGTCGCCCTCCCTGGCCGCGGTGAGGACCGGGGAGCAGTTGTTGGTGGAGCTGCCGTTGGGGTTGGCGCCGGCTCTGAGGAGCGCTAAGACGCAGTCCAGGTACTTCCCGCAGACGGCCGTGAAGAGCGGCGTCTGGGCCTTGACGTCCACGCGGTCCACCTCGGCGCCGTGGGCTAGCAGCACCTGCAGACACCTGAGGTGGCCTTTGGAGGCGGCCGTGCGCAGGGGCGTGCCCGCGATGCCCCAGCCTCCTCTGCAGTTGATGACTCTCTTGTAGATTTCTTGGCAGAGCATCTCGTCGACGAGTCTGGCATCGTTTTGCAACACCGCTTGTCTGAGCTGGGAGGTTTCACGGCTTTCTTCTTCTATTTTAGGGAGTCTTAGGTGGATCATAGAACCTGCTGAGCGATGTGCACAGAAGACAAAACCAAAAGTAACTAAGCATGACATGACATTTTTTTTGACAGAGGCCTACTTTAAGATAAGGGCAGTAACCAGTGTGTTGTGATGTGAAGATAAGGCCTCAATTTTTATCCTACAACACAGCGATTTACACAGATATTTTTAATGAATCCAATGAACGTTTTAACTACAAATTTAGACTGCCAAGTTGCTGAAACTGTTTTGCACGCACGTTTCACGACACATAGGCCAATTTCCTCCCAGCCGACATTTTACACAAAGGGAAAAATGATGATAATGAACTCATTTTATTTATTAGCTCTAACTTAAAGTCTAAACTATGAACGAACAAGCTCATAGCTTAGTTTGTATAGCAAATATGCTCTCTGTTTACAAAGATGGGTAAGCTTCGAGCCCCGATGCGTCCCGTTCTCTCCATACAAGCCAAATACGCCAAACTCCATTTAGAAATTTGGAAATATAATGTTTCATTGCTTATCGGCGAAAGTACATACCTCGTAAAACATAACTTAAGACCTATAGTACACCAGTAGGGTCTTCTGGTAAATTCGGCATATAGATAATCCACCAAGCATCAAGTAATTTAAATAAAATGTCACCTTGTAGAGTTGGTTTACACTGCTCGCTACCGCCGACCTCGCTGTATTTTGGAGGAAGGAGAATGAGGAAATAAGAGGCGAACCATTTCTAAAACCTGATTTTTTTAGTGAAATAAGTGCTGTTTGGTTAAATGGATGTATGCCGAACTGAAGACTGGATCCTTCCCATTTGTCAAAGGTTTTAAGTCATGTTGTCCCTGGTACATACCGACCCTCTCTCTCCATAACATAAGACCACATAACGTCACGTATCGAGGCTAGGAAGCTTTCCAACAGAATGATCTTCGCTGATTAGCTTAAAAACCGTTATATCCAAACAGATGTTAAATAAATTACATATTTGACCTTGCGGCAAATATCTTTACTTGCTTTAAAGCATTTTGGCAAAGCGACGAAGCCATCCGGATGTTTGTTTATTTTACGTTACCTAAAAAGATGTGTCACCATCAGCTGTCCCGGTAGCTCTTCTTCTTCTCCGTATCCGGTACGCTGCAGTGTTTCAGGCGCCACACTGCCACCCGCAGTGAGGCTTTGGTACTGCAAGACAATCTTTTCATTCACTCATTTCATTTGTTCATTTTCATTGTCACATATCATAACATTTATAAGTGCTAAGTGCTCTCTCTCTCTCTCTCTCTCTCTCTCTCTCACTCACTCACTCACTCACTCACTCTCTCTCTCACACACACACACACACACACACCTATTCTGTAGTGTTTTTCCCACCACCCTTACAAAGAAGAACAATAGTAATCCTAAAATACATTTTATAAGGAAATTATAAGGAAAAAAATTAAAAAAACAAACTGTTGAGGAAAAAGGTTCTTGAGTCAGAGGTTCGTCTTATTTGAATATATTTATTAAAAAGGAGTCTTCGAAGAGGAAGAGATGTACACAGCAGGTTGCCACATACACTTCTTCCCAGAGGAATAGAAAGACCAGTCTTTTATGTACCGTATCTTCCAATGATGTACAGGGTGTGCTGACATTAGAACAGATAAGTTAGGGCTTCCACAGACATCTCGGGGGCATCCAGGAGCCACTCTGATAACAAGACCTCTGGCCTAGTACGTTATGGCACAAGGGTTACAGTGTGGTGACCATTTATCATGTGTTCATACAGCTGTTCAGCTGTTCATACATGTGTGTTAAATTTTCTTCCACACAAACAAATAGGGACATTATGCTGGTTTTACAATAGGGCAACCTGGGCCACAAAAAAAAATATTGTCTTTACTCTTTACTTATTCTTCCATTATCTGATCCTTCCATACATTGTAGTCAGAGTTTGCCTTGTTCAGATTGCTCCTATGCACAAACTCCCATATAGCACATGGTGGCAGCAGCGCTCCACTAACAGGACAGTGTCCATCAGCGCTGCTGGCTGCTGAAGACCCATTCGGCCCGTCTCTGAGCCTGCACTTGACCACAAAATGTGCAGAAAAAAACAGGGAAAGAGCGCTGATTTATAGCAAACTGAGACAAGGCCATGGCAGCACCATGGCGTTTTGATTGGAACTGAGTTTCTGTCTCCTCGGTCTCACCTGGCATCACACAGAAAACAAAAACAAAGCCCATGTGTGACTGTTGTTCATGCTTTGTGTTTGGTTATGAAACTCTGCTTTTCCCCCCAAACTTGCCTTAAATTCAAATTCATCACCTGACGCTGGCGCCAAGAGTTTTCACCACCTCTCTCGAGAGATAATTGCCAATTTTCTCGCCGCTCTGCGAAGGTGTACTTGTTTACAAAAGGCAGGTTATTTTTTTCCCGGTCCGTCACCACTGACAGTTAAATTGACAACAAATCAAGCGCTCTCGTCGTAAATCCGCTGTCTGTGGTGAGCCACCCTGATAGGTGTTTGTGTAGTTACCCACAATCCTCTCACTCCCAACATGTTTCCACAGTGCCGTCTTGCTCCTGGCAGAATCGGCGGTCGGAGCTGAGAGAAGACTGGCTCCTCGCCTCTTTATTTGTTTGCCATTTGCTCGCTTTTCCCGCAGCAGATATTAGAGAAATATGGTTTCTGTAGAGATGTTTTGTTTGTTTGTTTTTTTGTTTATTCATTTATGCCGGACATAAGTGTATCCATGTTTGTTCTCTCCATGGGTAATCTCTCATATCCTCCAAACAACAAATCAAATTCACTTATTTTATCTATTCTCTATTTTCTAATTTATTATTATTGAGCATCTCTTCTATTTTCCCTCCCCTCTCCTATTCTTTCCTCTATGTTCTTGTTGCCTTTCTCCTTCTCTCTTCTCCTCTCTCCTCCTCCTCTCCTCTCTCCTCCTCTCCCTCTCTCCTCCTCCTCTCCTCTCCTCTCCTGGGGGTCTCTGGTCTTCTTTCTATCCATCCGGAACGTTCCCTGGCCTTTGCCCAGTACCCTGCAGCTGGTCCCCATTGAGTCTCTCTGGGACTTTAACCCCCTCATCTCTTCTTCATCCCCTCTTCCTCCTCCCTCCATTTAGGCCACACTCTAAAAAGTAAAAAGAGATTTGAGAAACCTTTTAGTGGTTTTTCAGATTGCATTTGGAAGGGAAACCCCAGAAAGTTCACCAGAACGTTTTCCCACAAAGGTTTCAGACTTATAACATATGGGGCGCTTCAAGGAACCTCATTTGTTCCTTTGAGAACCCCCATATGTTAGAGGTTTGTGGACGTACCGTGAGGCTTCGAGGAACCTTTAGCGGTTTCTTCAAATTTGCCACCGTAAGGGAAACCCCCAGAAAAGTTCCTTGAAGGACAAAGGTTTCATGAACCTTCCTGGTACGTCCACAAACTTCTAACATATGGGAGTTCTTCAAGGAACCTTATTCGGATGTTTCTTTTTCAAGTGAGGAACCCTAAAGGAACCCAACGCTTTTTAGAGTGTAGAACGAAAGAGAAGCGAAAGAGAGAGAGAGAGAGAGAGAGAGAAAGAGAGAGAGAGAGAGAGAGAGAGAGAGAGAGGGGGGATGGAAAGATGTTTCCGATTGAAGAATGCAAGTAATTAACCCCCTCTTCCTCTCAAAACAAAAACACTCTCCTGCAGCATGTGTGGGGGTGATTGATCTGGGGGTGGTGTGTGTGTGTGTGTGTGGGTGTGTGTGTGTGTGTGTGTGTGTGTGTGTGTGTGTGTGTGTGTGTGTGTGTGTGTGTGTGTGTAAATGCAAATATGCGTGGGCAGACACACAACACAGTGGCATGCACGTACACGAGGCGGTGTCCTTATGTGAATCCATTTTGTATATGCAATAGCGCAGTTGTTTGTAATATCCAAAGCACCAATTGAAAAGACTAACACCCACCCACACACACACACACACACACACACACACACACACACCCTTGTTCTCCAAGCCCCCACACCACAACAGACTGCGACACCTCCTAATTGGGATGGATGGATTTCATTATGAAGCATCAAGAGAGAGAGGGAGCAGAGACGGAGGGAGGAGAGGGAAAAAAGTACAATGTGCTACAATAACAAACATTAAAGAGAGCAGTCCTCAGCTCCCTGTTCACTACACACACACACTCACACACACACAAACACACACACACACACACACACACACACAACACACACACACACACACACACACACACACACACACACACACACACACACACACACACACACACAACCCAAGGCCTAGTGTGATGTATTGCATGTCACGACGTGGCCTTTAGTTGCTGAGCTCTGTCTCTCACACACATTATCTCACATACGAACACACTTCGGGCCCCTAGGGGCCGATCAGTGACTAACAGTGACCGACGCTCCCTCTCTGAAGCGCTCGTCTCGCTCCCTGTCCCGTGCACGACCGTCCCGCCCATGACACCTCGCTAACGGCGCCTCCTCCCTCTTCCCGCCGCAAAGTCTCGCCATTGATGTCCTCTTTACGCTGACTCAGTGCGCTAATGACACCGACAGAGCTGTGAGTGCGATCATCAAAGGAAACGAGGACGGCATGGTTCATGTGTCGCCATTTGGTCATGGTTAAAATGTTTATATAGATTTGTTTTTAAAAAAAAAACTATCTGTAATAGCTGTAATATCAAAAGTCATTTTGCTCCATTGGAATAGTGGTGAAGGCAAACACACAACGCCAAACCACAGGGACAAAAAGGGAAAATTATAGGAAAACACTATGACAATACAATTTTCGTTCTTTTTAAAGTGTAAATTAGGAATATATGGCCTCATCCATCTGCGCCGTTTTTAATACTTGGTGCCTAGAATAGATCAATATTTGCTCTGAGGGGAATTCGTCTTGCTTCTTACTCATCTTACATATCTGCAGCAGATAGACAGACAGTGCCACACAAACACACATGAGGTACGGCTGGCCAGTTCCTCACACACACTCTTTGATGTGGTTTCTAGTGTTTGAAGCTGGAATCTGGGGCTTTTTTCCATTTAATAAACAGTTATTTTATCCCTCTGGACCGTGGAGTCAGGTTACACAATACCAGTTTGTCAGTATTACCATGGATGGAGACTCTCCATAGAGCGCTGTTGAAATTTTTTACCAGGTAGGATCAAAGTGTGCTAACTGTCCAGCTAACGTTAGCCAACACAGGTTAGCTGCACCATGTAGCCGAGTGCCGCTAGCTAGTTAGTATAGGAGTCATTCCTATGTTCCCAGGGTCCTATGTTCCCAGGGTCCTATTTTCCCCAGATTTATATGGCACATAATGGGAACACAACAAAGGGTCCTATGTTCCCAGGGTCCTATGTTCCCCAGTTCTACATATGTGCTCTCCCAGGGTCTTATGTTCCCAAGGTCCTATGTTCCCAAGGTCCTATGTTCCCAGGGTCCTATGTTCCCAAGGTCCTATGTTCCCAGGGTCCTATGTTCCCAAGGTCCTATGTTACCAGGGTCCTATGTTCCCCAGCTCTATATAGCACATAATGGGAACCTGAAAAAGATGTTCCCCAGCTCCCCAGCTGTATTCGCTTAATATGGTTAGTTAGGGTTAGGTTTAGGGTTAAACATAGGACCCAGGGAACATAGATACGCTCCCGTAAGCATACTAGCTGACCCAAAGAGCTAACTGATACACTATAGCACACACTGCAGGCTGCTGCTACTGTCAAGTTGCAGTATTTACACCACCATAACCAATGTTATTGCCTAATTTCATTATAAAAGTTGTAAAGTAAAATTGCCAGATAAGTAAATACCTAATTTTAACACTACTGCATAAATAATGCAAAACCAACAGTGCAGTCAAACTAATAACCGATTCTTAGATGCATCACAATTTATTCTTGAACGATCTGCATCGAGGCAGGTAACAATTATCAGATTTTTAAGATTTTAGATGACTGCCCCCATTTTTTGAGACCGGGCTTTATGAACTGACGGATAAACCAATCGGATGGGGCGAGCGTGGAGTAGAATCTGTAAACAAAAAGTCTTTGGATAATGCTAGTCGCCTACTATGACTCAGCATAGTGTCGCTAAAGTGTTAGCATGAAGCACCAGAGCGAATGATCTACCAGGGACACATGGATGATTTTGGTGTCTATGATCTCACAGTGCAAGCCATCGTTTTATTACAGCTGATTGTTAGTTGATGTGTTCTGTTCTCTTTATTTTACGGCACTTTGTAACTTTGTTGGGTAAAGTGGTGCCTGTATATGATGATGATGATGATGATGATGATGATGATGATGATTTTTAGTAGGCTAGTAGTAGTAGTAGTTTTATTGTCGTTGTTATCCCTCTCCTCCTCACCCATCATCCATCCATCTTTTCAGCTCATCATACGTCTCCATTTTTCATTTCAGTGCTACAACCCTGACATCCCTCCACTACCCAATCACTACTCATCCACCTCTCTCTCTCTTTCTCTCTCTCTCTCTCTCTCTCTCTCTCTCTCTCTCTCTCTGTGGATTCCTGTCGAAGCGTGTGAGAGGAATTTGGGTGGTTTTAGTAACTCATGTGTTGCTCTACTCTCTGCAACAGCGAGCTCTTCTATTCGGAAGCCAACGCAAACACACAGAGGGCATAGTTTAGTTTTATCTTCTGTAGCCCACTCTATTGTGTGTGTGTGTGTGTGTGTGTGTGTTTGTGTGTGTGTGTCAGTCAGACTCCAACATTCCTTTGCCCTCTCCTGCAGTTTATGGCTCTGGGCAGAATGTTATAATAATCGGCAGTTTGCACACTGCTGTGTTTCTTTTTTTTTTTTTTTAATGTTCGTAAACCCATGTAACTCCCATGACACGTTTTGCCAACATTTATAGTGTGCAAAACCTATGTGTGTGTGTGTGTGTGTGTGTGTGTGTGTGTGTGTGCATGTGGGTGGTAAGTAAATGGTCACAAAGCATATTTTGGTCATAAGAGCAAGAAGCATAAGAGATTTGGGTCTCTAAAATCCCCTCCATCACACACACACACACACACTCTCGGATTAGAGTTCATGGCATAAGTGGCTAATGTAACAGAGGCAGTTGGATCCGGCTTGGGCTTGTTTCCTGCATTGTTAGAGTTTGGAGTGTGATAAGTCAGAGTTTGGACGGCTCAGAGTGGGACGGTCCTCCGCTGTTTGGCTTAACTCTCTCCTGCCAGCACAAAACCCAACATTACTGTGGCTTTAAGGGCAGAGGATGAAATGGAAATGAGGAAATGGGGTTCAAAACGGGCGTCAATTCAAAGCTGCAATAAGCAAAAGTTTCTGACCACTAGAGGGCAACAGAAACCGCGACACATTTGTAAATAAAGCACAGCAAAGCCACTGCACTACGGAGGCCTACCAAGGACAAACATTGCAAAGCACCGCGCGTAAAGGCTAACAGCTAAGCTAACCGTACCTACCAGTCTCACTTTGACAGATCTTTCTCCCGCTGAAGGTCACATGTCCCACAATGACAAGTGAAGAGGCAGGGAGCAAGTTTACTAGTTGAAAATGTTTACTCGCTCGCTTCATCGATTCCGCTGTTACGTGAAAATTTTCAGGAATGGGAGGAGGGAGAGCGCCGCTTTCAAACAGCGAGGGAGGAGACGAGCTAGTTTTTAAAAAACATGAAAAGCTGCTGAATGGAGCGGGAGGAGCTGCGTTTTGACAACAAGCTTTAGAAATGAGGAGAAGTGTGGATATTGGTTTATATCATTATGTCTCAATGAAATTTCCACATAGCACACATTAGGTTCAGGATTGGTTATCGCTTATTGCAGGTTTAATATTGAGAGGTGTCTGGCCTACCCGGCATTATACAGTTGATCCACTGCAGCCTTGGGACACGTTCACAGCAAGCATGTTTGGAGTGGTTTATTCAAACTTTGAAGCATTTCCCTCCTTTAGTTTGGTTCATTTGTCCAGGTGAGAGCAATGACCTTTGAACTCTGGTGGCACCAGATAACAGCACCGAGACCCGAACGAGAATGCAGATCTCAGTCCTCTAACAAGAGAACTGCGGTGCGGTTCATTAGGAGTGAGAACGTAATCCAAACCGACTACAGGAAACAACCCCAAAACACAAGGTTTTATGGGTATAAGGAGGCGGATGATAGCCAGCAGTTGCTTGGAAAGCTTAGCATAACAAACTGAGGGCAAACCGCAATCTGGACTGATGCTCATCTCATATTCAGCTATTTCTTCATGTGTTCTGTACTGGTATGAACACCAGAGAAGGGAAATTGCGGCGAAGATCGCAGACAAGTCCATCATGCTTAAATATAATTACAGGGACTGGAATTGGATTTGTTTTTACCCCCCGAGAAGGATTTTGAAGCGTTTTTTTCTTTGTGCCAGGGCAAACGCTAAAGAAAAGAAAACACAGAAAACAGTCATCTCACGTGAAAAATAAATAGTTAATGTCTATAAAACCTGCAATCCTAAAAGGAAAAAAAGCCTAAAAGCCCTCTCCTCACCTGGTTTTGCTTGTGTGATTTGTTAGACACTAGCGCTGCCAGTGTCTGCATTGTTCAACAACCACAACTGTGATGAGTGTGTGTGCAGCCGGGTGTCTGCGCTCAGTCTAGTGTGTAATATGCGGGTAGCACCAGGCATGCTTATATAAACAGTAGGTGACTGGAGGGCTTGATGTGAGCCTGTCTGCACAAATCACAGCTGTGTTCTAATCACCACACACACACACACACACACACACACACACAGAACACATACCACGAGATATTCACCATCCGTCAAACATGCAAATATGCTTGTATACACACATGCACAGACTCTCTCTCTCTCACACACACACACACACACACACACACACACACACACACACACACACACACACAGCAGTGCATTCACAGTCACATATGTGCATATACTGGCTATAGACATACACACACACACACACACACACACACATACACACACACACACACACACACACACACTTACCATGGAGGTTTCCCTCTCTGCGCTAACAAAATAGTTATGGCTTTAGTTTAGGTGGTGCAAGTCGGTTTGTGTGTGTGTGTGTGTGTGTGTGTGTGTGTGTGTGTGTGTGTCAGAGAGGGAGATATAGAGAGACTGTAGACCCTTCATGCATTGTTTTGTCCTGCATCAATACTACTTCTCATAAACTTCCAAACAAGTTTATAAAATGTTTGTCACTCTTCACATATCCTTTATTTAATCATACTGTAGCCAAACATTTGGATTTTGTAATATTTTACAATTACCTTATTCTAGAATAATCACATATGTATTAACCCATAGACAGTTAAATAACAATGTATATAATAATAATGTATAATAACAGCGTGTAAATACTTACTGAACTGTGATAAAATGATCATAAATGCGGTATACGTAGCTTTTATTTATACTCTGTTATGTGTTATTAGTAGTAATTTCTTTAAAATGATGGTAATGGCAATAACAATGATAGATTTAATACTCTGGCACATTGTCCATTCCCCCTAGCTGATTCAAGAACAAGAATACAAACATATTATTACATATACAGTATTATCCCATATGTGGCATTACTCAAGTCACAATATTTTTGCTGTCTTAAAGGAAAAACTAATCCAAAATCAACTTAGACTTGCATATCTGGTTATTTCATTGGTGAGTCATAAAATATCACTAATTTGTTTGTTGTAGAAATTCCCACAGAGGCACAGAGGTAGAAGTGAAGGAGAGTTATTAAGCTGCAGGAGAGTCTCTGCGTCCCGTCCGTCCCACAGCTGTCATAAAGCAGTGCTGCTCAGCCTGCGGGTCGGGGCCCCCCACAGGGTCCGCAGCTGATTTATGACATGTATCAATGTATCATGTTTTTAATATTTGCAATAAATACTTTCTTCTTGCGACATAATAAACAGTACGCTGTCTCTAGACTAGTTAATCAACTCTAATAGCCTGAAAAGGCAACAAGAATAATTTTTACACTTCTCCGCTCCGTGCTGTCCTGCCTCAGAGGGGCGCACTGAAGACCTGGTTTGTTTTTAGGCGTCAGTGCATAGAAAAAAACCCATGGAAGGGTCTTTCTGATCAAGACAAAGGTTCATATTTGGGGTGTTTATCATTTAAAAGGCAACACCACCAACATGAGTCCTGTGCATCATCCTCACCTTGATGACAGCACTGCTCTATTACAGAGGGAGATATTTAGCTGCCAGTTTACAGCAAAGCAGTTTTAACGACTTAAAAAACCCATGAAACTCATTATTTATGATGGAAATGTTGAGATATTTGGATATAACTTTTATATTGAAATATAATAGTTGTCAGACAGCTGGACCTGGTGCTCTGTGTATCCTCAGTTCCACAGCTGATGGCACAATGAATAAAAGGAGGAGATGGATGGAGAGGCTGTGAATCTCTCTCTCTCTCTCTCTCTCTCTCTCTGACACACACACACACACACACACACACACACACACACACACACACACACAGATGCCTTGCCAGCGTTCCCAGATGACCCAGGCTCTCACCAAAGCAGAGGAAACAACAACAGCTTCTTGCTTCCTCTCAAACTGAGTTTGATGGTGTTTTTGTTTAGATCATCTGAATCCACTTGTAAGCATCCTGTGGTCTCTGCGACCGCCAGCGGTGTTTCTGTGGCATTGATTACCGCAGACATCATGGATAGAATTATATTAAATGACAACAGCATCACTTTTCAAACTTTCCAAGTTAAAGGGTAAATGGATTATTTTTAATGCCAAAAAGACAAACAGACTGGAGGAAGGTTGCCTCTGGTACATTCTGCATCGTAATGAACAAAAAAAATGTTGTTAGTCCGCGCAATCTGTTTTTTTTACTGCGTGTATGATCTTTGACCTCAGAGCTTGTAGCTATCTTTATTTTTTTCATCAGCATGATCCTGTAGTGGAGGAATTTCAGCTGAAAGAAGCCAATTAATGGTTTGCAGGCACTCCCTTTAGGAAATGTGTGTATTCTGCTTCATGTTTGCCAAGATTTTAGCATAATTCAAATGTTTCATTTGCTAATCAAAGTTGGAAAAATATCAGCATAGCTTAAGCCTTGCTAAGTGCATCAACATGTTTGTTTGCAACCGTCAGATATGATAAAAAGGCAGACAAGATGATTATCTCTTAGGTCATTCTCCAAACAACTTCTCCTTTTGAAATTTCTGGAAGTTCTGGCCCCAGGAGACATTTCTGCAGAGTGAGATAAATATCTTGAAGCACTTGAGGCTTTGTCTTGGTACGGAGAGTCCACATCAAGCCGCTTGCTTAACTTCATCTTTACTGTTCTTCCAACTCCCTGAAAAATTAAAATGTGTTGCTCATATGCTGAACTGTGACGTGATAACCTGTAGAAAACAATCAATATGCTTACTATCTCTTGCTTTTGTCAGAGAGTGGAATTGTTTGTCTTGTAGATTCCTGATAGGACCCTTTATTTTTTTTTTTTCATTTATTCATTTATGACATTTCTGTATATTTTTTCACGCTTACAAATCATCAAGGCGGATCAGTTACTGATGCTTTCACCAGGACTACAGTGGTCAAGACCGCCTTAGTCGAGTCCAAGTCAATTCAAAAACCAGGTCCAGTCGACTTCGAGTCATGATCGGGTCCAAAATGGATAGAGAACGAGTCAAGAGACCAGACCAGAGCAAATCGAGTCCTTTTCAAGACTAAAACCAAGTCTTTCCAAATGTAAAAATATTACTAAAGGAGTTTCTTATGGATGAACAGAGATGTAGATCTGCAGCAGCTCTTGACTAAACCTTTCAACATCCAACTAATCAATGCAGAGAACACTGAGGACCATTACATATCATATGCAGGTGTTGCTGAGAAAATTAAGGAAGGTGGACCAGGTGGAGAAAAATGTATCTGAAATTTTTTAGATAGGCAGGAAAAAGTTGAGTGAACGTCCAATAGAGGTCGAGTCTGATTCGAAATAGTGAGACTGAGACAAATCCAAGACATCAGAAAAGGGTTTGAGACCGAAACTCAAGTCCTCCAGGCCCGGCTTTCACTTTAGATTTGACAAAATATAGATATGAAAGTAGTATGAAATTCAGGACCAAGGGCCGGTGCGATGCGGGTCGTGGGAGGTTACCACCGGCATGAACTGTCTTCAACTCTGTCTGCTCGGGAGGAAAGCATCTGCTACAGTGGCATTTTGGTTTCACAGGAGGAAACCCGAGACGACGAGGAGGTTCAGCTCATGTCCCGCCGCGGGGGGTTCGGACCCGGGACTCGTCCCCCTCAGATCTCTGTGTGCCTTGGCGGGAGCCTCAAAGCGCCTCCCTGGCACACCGAGCCTCTCTCCTCTATTCCTGGGATGAAAAGGAAAAGCTCTCACCCAGCGCGGCGTCCCGGAAAGCGTCGGAAACGCTCCTCCTCTCCGCTCTCGCCGGTTCCCTTTGAAGTGCTCACTTCCTGTCCGCGGTGTGTACGGCAGGTTTAGATTCGCCATGTAAATGATAGGATGTAAGACAATGTAAAAATGCCCGGTCAATGGGATCTTTCATTCAGCGTATCGAAGCAAAGCGTAGAGCAGGATGTTACGAGTTTGTGGCAGCTGGTTAGAGAGATCATTCCCTAATTGAACGGTCACAGGTTTGAACCCTCCGTCCACCTTGGTGTTGGGATTTCAAGATAAAAACTACTATTAAAGGTTTTGGGGTCTGCGAAGAAGCTACTTTAAAAATAATACTCCTTCCCTATGACCTGCCTGAGGAGATCAGGCTAGCCAACTCAGTGTCTTCCTAAAAACATTTTTTAGGCTAATTATGTACAAACTAAGTATCTATAACTCCCTGTTGTTGTCAAATTGCTCCTCTTGTTTCACCTTTACTCTCTATGCGAGTGATGCTTTTTTTAATGTCTTGTATTCTCTACTTTTATTGTGTTATCCTTTGTAAAGCACTTTGGCATTTGTTTTAAAAAGTTCTATATCAATGAGGTTATTATTCTTATTCTTATTATCATGAGTTGTTACTGAACATGCAGCTTAGAAGAGCTGCTTGATTTCTGTCCACCTGAGAAATGAAACACTGTAAATTTTCCATTTTATATTTTAGGTATTTATCTGACACTACAACTTACAATGAGTGCAACTGCAGAATAAGCTTCAATTCCTAGATCACCAACATTACAAGCAGTCAATAGTAAGGAGTATTTACTACCTGTACAGAGGCACCAAAACCTGACATTAGATGTAACAGTGAGTGCAGTATTGTATTTACCAAACACTAGGAGAATGTGATTTCAAATGATGGGATCTGGGGAAGTTTACTGACTTCAGTATGGGATAGAATAGAATAGAACAGAATAGAATAGAATAGAATAGAACTGTATTGCCCACTGCAGTGGAAATTTGCCTTTGGCTTCACAGGTTGGTTAAAATGTGACACAATACAATACAATACAACACACAAAAAACAATAGACATAAACACATGTGAGCAATGAAGAAGAATGGAGTTAGAATGGAGTTAGGTTCAGTACGGTAAAAGTAAAAGTTGTGAAGCTCTGATGTAACATACACAGCATATGCCATTTAGTAGATTTTCTGGTCTAAAGTGTGATGAAGTCCCATGAGTGGATATACTGTATATTTAGTATGGGTGGTTGTAGTGGGAACGGCACTCCTAACCCTGCCACTGTCAGCGCCTTGCTCTACTGAATTATTCAAATCAGGATCACATACAGGATAATTGTTTTAGTGCCAATAACAGTAGAGTATGTAGCAGAATAGGAAACAGGCAATATAAGCTACAACTGAGTGAATCTCTAACCCATGATGTACCATCTCATCTGCTTAAGATACAGTTTCTTTATTCAAAGTATTAATGATCATATGATGGCACATTACATACCCCATGTGACCAGTACATACAAAGATGCTTTTATAAACCTCCTTGGGTTTGTTTTCTCTCTTCTTTCTGCATTTTCTCACTTCGCTTCTATGCTGAACTAAACTGTACTAAACCAAACTAAATAAAGTCATGCCATCTTAAGGTAAAGCTAAAAAAAATTAATTCTATTTTCCAAAAAGCATTAATCCATACTTTTGTCCTCTTTAAAAAACCCTATCCTCCTGCAAAACATCTTCCATATAACTTACATTTGTTTGATACTACTTTCTATGAATTTACCTCAGACTTGTCACCCTAAAAAGTCAGATAAACTGTATTCTGCAAATAAATAGTAAACTATGTCCTAGTTCAGGAAAAGGCGTCTGTGAAAATATATATAGAGAGGCAAACCTTTAGATCAAAATGAGGGTGGGTCTCATTGTGTAATAGACTGACCGCTGCCAAGCCAGTGCAAAAATAGAAGCATAATGTGATCCACCGGTGTTACACAACTGGTTATGAGTGTGTGTGTGTGTGTGTGTGTGTGACTCTTGACATGTGTTATTAAGTTTTGTAAGGCTGCCACGTCCAAGAGAGTGTTTTGATGCTGCTGTTGAGTTTGACGTCAGACGGAGGGAGGAGGAGGAGGGAGAGGGAGGAGGACGGAGGAGAGAAAAAAAAGAGAGAGAGAGAGAGACCTTGGATTTCACTGGGATTTGGTGACTTGCCGTTCCTACAGAGAAAGCCAAGGACAGGATGGAAAGAGATTCCTCCCTCTCTCTCTCTACCTCCCTCCCTCTCTCTCCTTGTTTCTTTGTCTCTCTGTCTCATATGTGTGTGTGTGTGTGTGTGTGTGTGTGTGTGTGAGCACATGTTGATATGCGTGTATGTGAGTGCATGCATGTGTCTCTATACACATATACACATACACACACACACATATCGATATGGGTGTATTAATTCATGCATGAGTGCATAAGTGTGTATGTGTGTGCATCTGTGTATATAATAGTGAGTGTGTGTGTGTGTGTGTGTGTGTGTCCTGCTTGCTTATTCCCACCCATATGGTTCCCCCCTATTCAACATCAAAGGAGCCCGATACAAGTGGAAGGCACCTGCATTTTCAGGGCGACGTCTCTTGTGCGTCATTGCGCTCCATTATTCCCTCAGCTTGTGTTTATCTCCATGGTAATTAGGCCTAAGATTATATGGAGCTGTCACTGCGCAGAGCCTGGGACACAACGACAATAATTAATATTTCTCCGAGCATGGAGGTCCAGCAGAGTCGACTGTGCAAAAAAACAACAAAAAAAAAAACGGCTAAATACAACCAGGCTGGAAAAAGAGAGGCATCTGAAAAATATTGTTGTGGTGTGGGAGGAGATCCAATCAGTGATGCAAGTGAGTCTGATAAGTAGATGTGGGTCTTTAGCTTATGGTGACACAGAAAACAGTCTAGCTTGTTAGTCTGTCAGTCTCTAACAGTTGGGTTTTGACGTTGTTAGCTAGCTAACTAATCAGAAGGCTAATTTAGCAAAGCAATTAATGTTGACATGCAACTACTAGCCTCACGCTAGCTTCTGTGCATTAGCTAGTGTGCAAATGAAATGTCTTTACAACAAAATAGTGATAGTTAGCTAACCAGATTAGGTTAGCTAGCTAACAAACTGATCTTGTTATGTTCTTAACTTATACCTGTTTATACTGTTTTATATGTTGTCTGTGTGATTTGTTGTGTTTTGAGCTCTTCCAATTCCAATGTGGTTCAACTGCAAATGGTAAATAAACTGACTGACAAAGAATTGATCAGATGTATCAGTGGTGAAATGATCAGTTCCCAGTCAAGAAAAAGCACAGAAATGAACCATTATCAAATTCTGTTAAGATGGCCAAATTGTACATTTGGAAACACAAGCAACTGTTGCCACTGTTGGCCAAGATTTGAGAACCTCCAACATGGCCGCCAGAGGTTGTGTTACATCACCTGAAAGCCCTCTATTTACATCCACTTCTAGTCTCTGCTTCAGGCTTCATCTAAAACTGGTCTGGCCTTGTGTGTGTCTATAGCTGTCTATTTGAAAAAAGGAAATAAATGGCTGAAGCTCTGCTAGTGCGAGTGCAAAGGCAATGATTACACACACACACACACACACACACACACACACACACATGTTTCGGTATTAGACTGCCTCCCCACAGGTAGTTGTCAAGGACAGGAGCCGAGGCAGACAGCTATTCGCCTGTCAGTGACCGCACACAGCAGTAGCTAAGCTGATACACTAACTGTATTGTTACATGACACCGAACAGATGCTAGGACTGTGTGTGTGTGTGTGTGTGTGTGTGTGTGTGTGTGTGTGAGCGTGGGGAGGTGAGGGGAGTGAAAAAGGGAGTGTTGGTGTGTTTGTGTTGGGAGGCTGTAGCTGCTGTGTGTGTGTGCGTGTGTGTGTGTGTGTGTGTTGTTACCTCCTCGTCCATGTCCTCCACTTTTATTCTAAATGTACAATTGTGCCTGTGTGTGTGTGTGTGTGTGTGCGTGTTCTTGTACTTCTATCCCTGTGAGAACCAGTTTGAGTTTTAAACCTTCAGAATGAGGACATTTTTACAAAGTGGGGACATTTTGGCCGATCCTCACCTCTTTAAGGGGTTAGTTTAGGATTTGGACTTTAGGTTAGAATTAAGATTTGGTTGGGATTAGGGTTTTGGTTAAGGTTGCGCTTAAGGTTAGTTTAGGTTTAGGACTTGGATTTAGGGTTAAAATTTGAATTAGGATTAGGTGTATGTTAAGGTAAGGCATAGTGGAGAGGGTTAGGGTTAGCATAAGAAGTTAGGGAATAAATGTATTCACTGGAAGGTGCTGTACTGGAAGTACAAGGATTTGTGTGTATTTGTGTGTATGTCTACGTGTGTGTGTCTGTTACTTCAGTTGGAGCTTCCAAAACACTCTGACCTTTTACGTAACATCCCGATACTATGTTAGTAGACGCTAACGCTAACTAGCCTACCGCAGCCACGTTAGCATTGCAGCTATACAGTAGTATTCTACAATGGCAGATGTGACGTTTTATCCCAAGCATCTTACAGTACTGTATTTCTGTATACAAACAGTTTGATCCACAGCAGCCTACAGTGTCATGTTTACTGATCAATAAGCTCACTTGTTTGTTGTCTGATGTCATCAAGTGTGACGGCAGTAAAATCGACAGAGTGACGCTGCGAATTCTGACCAGAGTAGCTGCTGACGTGACGAAGTTATCACATAGAGATTTAAGCTCCAAAACATTTTAACATTTGACATCACCTTATTACTTTATTCTCTGCTGTGCACAGGCACTCGGTTGGCTTTCCAGCCTTTGAGAGCATCGCTCCACAAGTCAGGAACTGTTTGATGTTTGTAGTTTAGAATAAGGAAAACTCATCAGCGGGTGTTTGATCGAATATTGTGAGGCAACGCTGGGCCTCTTGCACCATGTGGATGTTGTCATGGCAGCTAGCAGGTGTAGCAGTAAGGAGGTCATCAGAGAAATTAATCCCCTCAACACACACACACACACACACACACACACACTTGTGCAAAAGCTCTGGACCCATTTCTTGCGTTTCTACTTTATGTGTCCTTTGTTTTCTTTTAAGCTCTTGACAATCATTATTTAAATTCATTTGACTTCACTGGACTTGACTGGCTGTTGCATATGCACACACATACAGCACGTATGTCCACACACACACACACACACACACACACACACACACACACACACACACACACACACACACACACACACACACACACACACACACACAGTTTATCCATGCATTGTTTACATAGGCCCTCAGATGTGAAGGCTGCATAAGCGGCACAGACCCAGTAAGTTCCTAGCCTATGAAGTCATGCGGCCGTTGAGATTACCGGCCCCCATCGCCTCGCCACCAGCTAATATCACACACAGTTTGAGCTGAGGATTTGACTTCCTCACCCTATTATGCTTTTGTGTGTTTGATAAAGCCAGAAAGTGGGGCTGGACTGGGAGGAAAGAGAGGAATATAAAAAGCACGGGACAGGGCGGCAGATGTGGAGGTAAAGACTTCAGCGCCTTCACCATACTGGTGGAAGCTGTCCTTTGCAACCTTTCTGTCACTCTGTGTGTATATTGTCTTTGGTCTTAGATCAACAAGCGGCCATCTTTTTTATTTTAGCTCGACTCCAAGATGTGGAGCAGAGATGGAGGATTTAATTTAGTCCCAGCTCCCTGCCCCTCGCCTCCTCTCTCCTCTCCTCCTCCTCAGCCCAAAGCCATTGCGGTCAGCTGAAAATGTGCTTATTGCACAACCCCGCCACCCCCGACCCCCTCCCTGCTTAACCCCCCACCCCCCCCAATCCCGTAGCATGACATATTTGTCCGTCATATTTATGCTGCGTTAATATCCCATCAAACGTAGCTTTCCCAATCTTGTGTATTTATCTTAGCCTTAGCCTCGCGCGCAAGCAAAACAAACACGCCACTGCGGTGGATCAGGCGGCGCGGGCGGGCGGAGAATGCGGCCTCGGGTATGTTCGATATGCTATAAGCGGTTTATTTGAGTTGCGAGCTGGGAGCGGCGGAGTGCAGCGCTGGAATGAGGCTCTGCCAGGGTGACTCGACGGATTTCTTACCGGCGGGGTCAGTGAGCTTTTGGGATTTCGGGAGCGTCCATTTTCACAAAGGCTTTTTTTTTTTCTCCAATCGTTATTTATCCAGGAAAGGTTTACTCAGCATGTGGGCTCGTAAAATCTATTAATTTGGTTCTGCTGTGTGGTATTCAAGAAATTGTCTGTTTTTTCGTGAGCTTAGAATTATAAGGTTCTATCTGCCTTGAGGATAGTGCTGAGATATTGAGCTTCAAAGTTTTCAGCATCCATTGAGTTAAATGGAGATGGGTCCTTTTGTTTTAGAAATTACAGACTCAAAAATCATTATTTTCAAAAAATAATACAACACATATGTCAACAGGCACCCATAGAATAGGTCCATGTGACTAACTCAGTTTTGACAAAAAGGTCAGATAGAACTTTATAATACCAAGTTCACGCTTTTACTATGGGATTACAAATTACAAGATTGAGGCCTGAGCATCTGAACAAAATCTTTTAGACAGGATTCCCACAATCACTTGGACATCAAATCCAACAACTTTTTAAATGACTTTCAATATATTTTGAAAGTTTGGTGAAATTCAAGGACTCAACACTGGCATGTTTTGGGGTAAGACATGACAAAATTAGACATGATAGAGGCCCAATTTTTTTACTCATGATCTTCTCAAGTCAAGAAATCCTTGTGAAATCATTTGTTTTAATTCACAAATTTTAAAACTGCTGCTGTATCAACACAGATCTCCATCACAGGGATTCCTCATGTGAAGTGTTGATCTGAGGACAGAGAGAGATGAGGCATATTGATCTATTTGGCTGCTATATTGTAATAAAAAATTGCCAGCCATTCATTTTCAAAAACCTTTTAATGTCTCATTTTATTTTTTATCAAATTCACAAACATTTAAGGATTTTAAAGGCGACTAGCATTATCCTAAAAGTGAGAAAATGAGAACTTGTAGCAGCTCTAAGGCTGGATGGTTAGCAAGTTAGCAAGACAGCCAAAGGATTTTTGCACTGTTGATTGGTAATGGACTTCACTAATGATGACGATTGAGTTTTTGTTTTCAGAATTTATGAATCTACATGCCAGAGAATAAAAACCAACACTAACTTAGTATTATTAAAAGGTTTATCTTCATACTTTGTATAAAGCTCATCCACTACGATTACTGAACATACTGTAAGCTAAAGTGTTAGCATGCCCACCAAACACAAATATCTCCCGGAGACACAAGGATGATTTTGGTGCTGATCCTCTCATAAGGTGAACAAACAACAAACAAACTCCCAGCCATGGTTCCAGACTCCTGAATCTCGTCCCGCCCGCTTTTCTTCAGATTTTGTCGAGCGATTCAGAGAGTCTGGTGTTTCCCTCCTCCTTCCCTAAAGTTTGAACCGTTCGCGTGACGGTTTTTCATTGGCGTTTCGGCAGAATGGATTTGTTGAAATCACCTCCTTAACCAACATATTGTCTTTGCAAAATCTACTGCCATTCTTGGAGAAGTTAGTAAATACGGCTAGCATCAGTGTGACTGAAAATAACGTCAGAGCGGCCAGATACGTCAGTCACTAGTGATCGGTTCAGATGTCAGTCACTAGTGACCGGTTCAGATAC
This sequence comes from Centroberyx affinis, assembly GCF_046629955.1. Classification (NCBI taxonomy): domain Eukaryota; kingdom Metazoa; phylum Chordata; class Actinopteri; order Beryciformes; family Berycidae; genus Centroberyx; species Centroberyx affinis. The sequence goes on from NW_027279353.1 coordinate 46,097, forward strand.
GTCAGTCACTAGTGATCGGTTCAGATGTCAGTCACTAGTGACCGGTTCAGATACGTCGGTCACTAGTGATCAGTTCAGATACGTCAGTCACTAGTGATTGGTTCAAATGTCAGTCACTAGTGATCGGTTCAGATGTCAGTCACTAGTGATTGGTTCAGATACGTCGGTCACTAGTGATTGGTTCGGAGACAAAAAAAAAACATACAGAAAATGGATAACAAGGAGGAAATCTCAGGCTGAATACCTGAGAGGGAATGGCCATTCAGTCTGAATATCAGGCCACCAAACTCCCAAAAAGTCGGTGTAGTTCTCCTACCATAACTGCTGATGGAGCGCAGAGTGTTTCTCACACTTTTCCTGCTGCTCTGGGTTTCAAACTGGCAACCCTCTGGCCTTTCCCTGCTGCTCCGGGTTTCAAACTGGCAACCCTCCGGCCCCCAACCTACCGCCGCCTCGGATTTTCATTCGGCGGCTGATAGTCCGCTAACGCTGCGGTGCGAGGAGGCTGGAAGAATAACGTATCATTACCGCTCTATTGGGACAGAGGTTTGAAAAGATTAATGATGGCTTCAGTCAATATGGGGAGTTATGGCCGTTGAGGTTGCCGTGGTAACAAGCTACAGTTGAGCGTAGGTGGGTAAACAGTGTGGTCAGTGTTGTGGATATGAGCAACAAGGATCCCACGGTGTGTGTGTGTGTGTGTGTGTGTGTTCTTGTGTGTGTGCTTGGAGTGAATGTGTGTGTATGTATGCGTGTATGTGCTTGGAATGAGTGTGTGTGTGTATGTATTTGTGTGTGTGTGTTCTTGTGTGTGTGCTTGGAGTGAATGTGTGTGTGTATGTATGCGTGCATGTGCTTTAAAAGAGTGTGTGTATGTATTTGTGTGTGTGCGTGCATGTGTGTGTGCTTGAAATGAGTAAATATGTGTTTGCGTGTGTGCTTTGAAATGAGTGTGTGTTTGTATTTTTGTGCACGTGTGTGTGTGTGCTTAGAATGTGTGTGTGTGTGTGTGCGTGTATATATGTGTGTATGCTGGGAATGTGTATGTGTGTGTATGTGCATGCATATGTGTGTGCTTGAACTGATTATGTGTGTGTTAGATGTGTTTACAGTGTGTGTGTATGCTTGGAAACAGTGTGTGTTTGGAGTGTGTGTGTGTGTGTGTGTGTGTGTGTGTGTGTGTATACCCCCTCACCCTCCCAGCAGATAACAGGCTTCCCAGCACATTCACATTCAACTTCTCTGGAATCTGTTTTATCTTAAAACCAGAGCAAAGGTCACTTCACCTGTGAAAAGTTCCTGATTCACTTCACTGTGACCCTCCCACCCAGGAGAGGAGTGTGTGTGTTATCAGAAACCTTTATGTGTTCTTTATCAAAATCAGTGTGAGTACCAAACCAAGACTTTAAGATGCATTTTGAAGTTGAATAATGACTTGTAAACATGTAGCACAAATGCACAAATGTAAAGTCCTACCTGTAAAGTTGAAGAGAAAGGTGTGTGTGTGTGTGTGTGTGTGTGTGTGTGTGTGATAAAAAGGTTGAAATTGTGATGTTGACATTATGATTTATAATCAGTATTTCCTTATTCTTAACCTTATTTCCTTATTCCTCAGAGGGCAAACTTGAGGATAAACACACACACACACACACACACACACACACACACATACACACACAGACTCAGACACACACACACATATGCACACACTCACACAAATGTACATTGGCACATGCTGTTGGTACTGATGTGTACATGAAAACAAACCTGCTCTCTCTCTCTTCTGCTGTCATATAACTGACACACACTTCCTGACCAAGGGGGCGGGTGCTGCTAAATGACAGACAGCTGATTGGCCGCAGTTCACGGAGGAATCTTCAGAATGAGGTCACACGCACGCACACACACACACACACACCATAGACACACACGCATGCAAACAGGCAACACACACACACACACACACACACACACACACACGGAATCTATGGGGCGAGTTTATCATGCCTGTGGCCCCGGTCCTCCACATGGAGCTCAGAAAGACAAACAGAATGATATGAGGGGAATTATACTGTAGTACAGTGGTTCTCAACGTGGGGTTCAGGGACCACCAGGGGTCCTTGAGGGGGTTCCAGGGGGTCCCCAGCAAACTGATGAATTGTTAAACTTCATTTCATTTACAAGAAGTTAACACAATTAGAGAATGTAGAAGAATGACTGTTTTGGTCATAGTTTCTCTGTTATCTCTCTACCTACAATACAGATAGTCATGGGATAGTCATCATATCTAACAATAAAAATATTCTCAAATCTTGGGTTCAAGAGACAAAATCTCATCAAATGGGGGTCCTTGGCCCCAATGTGGACAAAATTAAGGGTCCTTGATATGAAAAAGGTTGAGAATCACTGCAGTGTTATGTCAGCGACAGTCAGTTTCCCTAGCAGAATGTCCTGGGTTCAAACCCCAGTGTGGCCACACCTGCCAAAGTATCCTTAAGCAACATACTTAATGGATAATACTGGTGATTTTTTAAGTTTGTGCCAGCGGTCCAGGTTCCTCTCTGGTTCTGCACACAGTCAGCATAGTTGCAGATATCAGTGCTCGTTTTCCTCCTTCAGAAGATAAAGTTTGTATTTTGAAAAACAAGTAAATGTTAAAAAATCGAATTAAATACGGCATGCAATGCAAAATGATTGACAGAAATGTAAACTAAATGCAGACAGAAGTAAATGCCCTCTAACTGGTATTCTCCTGTAAGCTCCACCCGCTCCAGGGCTGCCGCATCCTGGCAATGCCAAACCCAGCGCCCCCAACCAGAGCCCAAACAGAGGATTTCACCCTTAGCAGACAAATACAGTATATAAAAAAAAAAGTCATGATGCCAAAATCCCAAGTCGAGTTGTAATGCTGCTTTCACTTGCTGTGGGAAATATCGCAGTTGAACAAACGCAACCTGGAAAGCTGGAATTTTCTTGAGGGAAAAATGGTGGAGAACATTCTAAAACTGATGATAAGAGTGATGTATTTTATGGGGTTTTTTTGTATTCTATGTAAATTAGTATTACTATTTTCACTCTTTGATTCACTCTGACTCTAGAGGGGATCGAACATGTGAGCTTCTGGTTACGGGACGGACTCCCACAATACACATATATTTGCACAAGCAGCCCAACCACAATCACACAGCATAATAGTGCTGGAAAATGTGTGTGTGTGTGTGTGTGTGTGTGTGTGTGTGTGTGTGTGTGTGTGCATGCAGATGCAGGTCTGTCTGCACTTACGGCACTTCACACCTGTGAAAGAAAACAGAGATGTAGACAAAAAGAGAAGGAAGGGAAGAGAAAGGGAGTAAAAAGGAGAGCGAGAAAGATAAAGGAGAGAAAAAACAAAGTGTAAGAAACAGCAGATGGTTAAAATGGATTCAGTAGGAAGAAAAGAGAGAGAGGGAGAGAGAGATGACAGAAAAAAAGTGGAAAAGAAGAGATGAGTGATGAAAAACATCTCTGGCTGTATCTCTCTCTCTCTCTCTCTCTCTCTCTCTCTCTCTCTCTCTCTCCCTCTCCCTCTCCCTCTCTCTCTCTCTTTTCGGTGCCACCATAAACAGTGCTAATGCTAACAGAGAAGCCCTGGAGCCGGCCTGGAGGACCCGTCGCCATGGTAACAGGGCCAAACACACAACCCTGACAAAACCACTAATATATCGCAGAGGAGACTTTAAACTACTGGGCTATAGTGCACAGACGCACGCACGCACACACACACACACACACACACACACAATCTCTCTCTTGAGGCAGCCAGTCAGACAGACAATAGAGAGAGAGAGAGAGAGAGCGAGAGAGAGAGAGAGAGAGAGAGAGAGAGAGAGAGAGAGTGTAAAACAGGAGTAGACAAGAGAGAAACAAAATCGCTGCAGGGTCTGTGTGTGTGTGTGTGTGTGTGAGTGAGAGAGAGAGAGAGAGAGAGAGAGAGGGAGAGAGAACATCTGTGCATTTTCATACATATATATTTGTGCATGTGTGTGTGTGTGTGTGTGTGTGTGTGTGTGTGTGTGTGTATACACTGGGTGTCTCAACGGTTGTGTGAGAGAAAGCATCTGTGCATTTTTATACTTGTGTACACTGTGTGCACATGTGCTGTGCCTGTGCCTGTGTGTGTGTGTGTGTGTGTGTGTGTGTGTGTGTGTCCATGTGGTTCCATTTAACCCTTTCCTTTGAGTGTGACACCATTTAACCTGCGGGCCGCTGCAGTGAGACTCCAATTAACACCACATTTCCTGTTCGCTCAGCTGCATCTGGAGATGCAAATGTGCACACACACACACACACACACACACACACACACACAGCATTCATCAATGTTATTACCCTTGACTCAGCTGCATCTGGAATTGCAGATGCAAACACAACCAGCACTTGCACACACACACACACACACACACACACACACACACACACCAATTTCTCAAAACTTGTTGCTCTGAGGGAAACAGAGAAGATTGTCTCATCTCCACTAATTAAGACATGAATCGAAGCTTACCCTAACCCTAACCCTAACCAAATGAAAAAATAAACTGTCATCTGTAATTGTTACACAATTATTATAAAGAATAAAAAGTCGATATGATAAAAAGTTACCAGACATTTTGAGCGCACCACTAATTTGCCTCCAGGTTGCGGTTTTCGGTTTAGATCACGGTAACTCTGGTTTGTATAGTCGTAAATCTCCAGGTGAGCCGCCATCTTTATTGTTTACAAGTCGTCACCAAAGTCCCGCCTCTCTGTTGATCTGATTGGACAGCAGAGAAAAAGCCAGTAGTGATGTAGGCCGCTTTCCACTCGCAAAACACTTCACTCACATTAAAAACAACCGGAAAAGGCTGCCAACTGCTGCTATAAAAACACTTTCTGTGTGATTGGGCCCGTACCCTGTCTTTCTGTGTGTGTGTGTGTGTGTATGTGTGTGTGTGTGTGTGTGTGTGTGTGTGTGTGCGTGTGTGTGTGTGTGCATTCTTCGTCACCTCTCACCACTGACAGTGAGGAGGAGGCCTGGTGTTTGAGCTGTCAGCAGGAGGCTGATCCATCACCGCTGGCTAAATGAACGCTTCTCATGTTTTCACCCGAGCCCTTCCTCCCTCCATCGCTCCTCCTCCTCCTCCTCCTCCTCCTCTATTCCATTTTATCACTCCCCCGTCGCTCCCTGACAGGTGCCAGCGGCAGAATATTTCAATAGGCGGGCTCTTTTTGCCGTCTGTCACCACGTCGGTCGTTGCATCACTCCGGGCCCGGGAGCTGTCACGGTCGCTAATGTTGTTGTCAGTCGTCACGGCCGAGTCGAAGTGATTCAGCTGGCGTTTAACCAAGGTGTCCGAGTGAGCGTTTTGTGTTTTCCTGGGAGGTCAGAGAAATGGGTTTGTTATATGGAGGGTTGCCGGTGCGAATCCCCAGACTGGCTGGGAAGAGAAAGGGAATGAGAAACACTCTGCCCTGCTGTGAAGATGGCTGTAGCTGAGGAGCTTAAAATCCCTTGCCTGGTCCCCTGAATCTCAGTCTTTAGCACTTTTTGAATCTGCATGGTGATCCACATCGGTCTGGTCAAGCCGATCCACCACTGATCCACTGACGTAATTTCTGACGCTGACCGATTGGTTAAAGATTTTAAGATTCAAGAAGACTTTATTGTCCATTAGTGCAGGCAATAATGGAAATTTGTCTTTCGCTGGTGCATAGTTCACTTAGAGATACAATACACTACATATAAGAACATAAGTGCACATAAAAAGACAACACAGTACATGTAGTAAAATCTCATGCAGTTAAAAAGTTGACCAGTGGCAGTTAAAAATTAAATACTAAATATAAAGTGCTGTATGCTAGCTCAGCTCAGTAAGTCCGTAGGTTCCTTCTTAGATGCTGTTGAGCTGTGCAATGGCAGTGGGGATAAAACCTTCGCCCCGACGGCATCATCTCAAAAGAGGTATGAAGGGGGTGGGGTGTGTCATCGAGGATTTTGTTGGCCATTCTGTTTACTGCTTTTGCATGATGTTCTGAGAGCTGCGTCTGTGTACAGACTGTGATTTTGGTTCCCTGGTTGACCACTCTGGAGGGTTTGGCTTTGCTCCTCACACACAGGTGACCAAACCAGGACACAGTGTTGAAGGTTAGTACATGGTTGGTGTAGTTGGTTGTTGTTAGTTGTCAGTAATCAAAATCTTTCACCAATCACAGCAGCAAAGCAGATTGATGTCATCTGGAAACGCCTCAGAGCAACAACAATCACGGCGGTGTTCACTTCCCTGCTTTAAAACAGCTGATTGTTCCTGTTTTAATGCATTGATAACTTTGATGAAGTATTTTAAAGACTGACGAAATCTCTAAATCTTTTGCCGGCTGCCATTTTGGTCGTTGTTGTCACTCTGTAACGCTCGTCATAAGTAGGTCTGTCAGAAATCACCAACACCGCCTTCTCACACAAATTTTCAATAATTTACAGCTTGAAAAAATCTGACCAAGAAATTTAAAAAGATGTGGGGGCCTTTCTTTGCCTATGCAGAGAAAATTACCTTCCCAGTTATCCCCGAATAAGATCCCATTTTATCTTATTTACTTATTATTTTTGTTTATTTGTTCTTATTCTGACCTGATGGGTGAGGTTATTATGTTTACTGTAATATGTGAAATATGACCAAGCTGACTGTTTGTGTTGTGTTTTCCTTGTTGCTATGTATTGTATGTTATATACCGCTATAATATGACACTGTCACTCACAAGCGCTTTAACGTTATTGTCAATTTGTGTATAAAAAATCAATAATCAAAGTTCATTAAAAAAAAAAAAAGTAGGTCTGTCCTGCCCACATCGACCATCCAATCAGGTTTGTCGGACAGAAATAACTGCCAGTGGATAGGCTTGAATCCAGACCGCTATGAATACACCATGCAAATTCAAACAGTGCTAAAGACTGAGATCCATGGGAGCTGGACACCAGGCAACTTAATCCCCAAATCGCCTCGGTGGAGCTGCATGACCAGCAGGAGCCTGTGGTCAGCTGTAACTCCCAGGTGTGAATGTGTGAAAGGCAGCGTCACTGTTCAGTGAACCGTCTCTGGATAAATAAAAGGTTTAGATTTCTGTTGTGTTTGAATGCGGAGTCATTTCTACCACGCATAAAAGTCCGATGCTGATGTTTTTGGAGCCGGTTTGAGGCATCAAAATTTACAATCCCGCTTTTTTCCACACTCATGGAAGCACATCAAAGCCCGAGCGATCGTATTGCTCGTGTTTTTTTCCAAATCGACAGTGAAAGTCAACAGTGCTGTCCCCCCCCCTCCTTCCCCATCCCCTCCCCCTACCCCCCGACCCGACCACTACTCTTCAACATAAAAAGTTTGTTTAGTGGGCTTTGCAGCATCACTCTCGTCTGCTCATTGATCACAATTTAAACAGGCTTGGAGACGCAGACCGACGGAGAGTCACAGCTCGTAAAGTTATGCTTTTCGGGTCCTTTTGGCTCGGCGGTAATTACCATGGGGATGGCCTAATGGTTGACTGGGAGCACTAATTGGGGTATTGCAGAGAGGGGAGAGAGAGACACAGAAAGAGAGAGAGAGGGAGGGAGGGAGAGATCAGAGAGAAGAGGAGGATGGCTGGCTAAGTGGGAGAGGAAGAGAGAGACAGAAAGTGACAGAGTGTGAGAGAGGAAAGCTGAAAGGAAAACAGAGCATTGTGTCAATAAATGTAAATTAATAGACTATAATGGAATCGGTTCAGTTCTAATGACTAGCGTGGCGCCCCAAGAGACTGAAGCATACGTATCTCCCTCCATCCCTGCTCTTTCTTCCTCATGTATCCGCAATACATGCCCTCCCCTAATTTGGATGAAATGAACCAACACAGTGGGTCTCATGTGGCGCTGGCCTGGCTCTTCTGTAATGTGTCTGGTTGTTTTATCACTGTGTGATATGAGGGGCATTCCTCTGGCGTGCTGTAATACACTGCCGCCCTGGAGAGCAACAGGGTTCAAAGTGAGGAACCTCGTCATGTTGTGGACGACCGCTGGAGTTCAGGGCAATAAGTTTGAGATATTTAACCAGTTGAGCTGTTCTTGGTTAAAGTGTTATTCTGCATCATCCTTGTTTTTTATTTTTTATTTTGCCGACATCTTTGGTGCAAAGTGCTGTGACGTCTTTTTCCTTGGATTTTCTGTTGATGCAGTTTGAGTTTCTCTTTTCTTTCTTTGTCTGTTCTGGCCATCGCTGCTCATGCTAACGACCCAGTTCTTCTTCTTCTGTTGATTCCAAACAAACCGGAAACGTAAAACACATCATTTCTTGCGCACCAGAGGATTTTATCCCAGGAAAGAGCTACCAGACACCGGCTGTTTAGAACAGACAATGGAAAAGCTTCATGAACTGCATATAGGCTGAATCACTACCGCTGTATACCAATCGGCAATAGAGAGTAGCAAAATAGACTTTCATTTAGGTGAAAATGGTGTGGATTATTTCTTTAACCTTTAAAAGAAGGCACCACAGCCTCAAAAGTGAACCAGCTGGAGAAGGTGAACAGAACGTTGACGGTTCGAATCCCAGACCAACTGGGAATATTTGAGTAGGGAAAAGTGAATCCAAGCTGTGGATGATAGTGGTTGTAGCCTACTGAGCAGCTCCCAGGTGTGAAAGTGTGTAAAATTTTCATGTAAAAATGCACCCAACTTATCAGCCTAAATCACAAAGCGGGGGTGCAACAGAGAAATGCGTCTCTTCTCCACTAATAGAGACCCCAGTTCATCCTCTTCCTACTGAATCTTCATCTTCTTTCTACTGAATCTTATCCTCTCTCTCCTCTCTCTACTTGCTCTCTCTCTCTTCTATCTCTCTCCTTACCTCTTATTCTCAAGCACTTTGCTCTTACATGATCACAGGATTTTTGTAAGGACACTCAAACCCTACACTCCTGCATTAATTCTTTAGTTGCTCTGGAATAACACTTAAATTGTAAATATAAAACATTGCTTCAGTTGTATGTCGGTACAAGCAATGTGCTCACATCATCTCATATATCACTATTTCTGTACATGTTTTTTTTTACACTGAAAGACCCCAAAGCTCTGGGCCAAGACATTTGCGTATCTGGCCTGGTCAGCGAGGCCCGCCGGGACGAAGATGATCTGAAATCAGCAGGCTTGATGATTTGTTGAAGTTAGTCTTAGCTGTAAGCGGGACATGGAGCAGGAAAACCCACACAGCTTGAAAAAAAAAAGTTAATTGATTTGCTTGGAAATAACTGCCGCCCACTTCGCATGTCCAAGTGGTTTTATGTCCTTCATTAATGTCAAGTCAGAAAAAAAAAAAATCCCCCGAGCGGAAACTGTATTTAACGAATCAAATCTTTCGACACCTCGAATAACTCACACCGGCTACATTTCGAATGCAATTCTTGTTGACGTCAGCCATTAATTCTGTTATTGCTGTGATGAAGTATTCTGGCGGATCGCTTCTTTAAGAAAACAACTGGGAGTTAGTGAGAAGTTCTCAGAGGAAAAAAGAATGAGAGCTTTTCTGTTGGTCTTCCAAGAAAAGTCTCTTCAATCAAGACGCCAAGAAAATGCCCCCTCAATATCTTTCTTTCTTTCTTTCTTTCTCTCTCTATTTCTTTCTCTCGCTCTCTTTTCTTTCCCACTATTTTACAAGCTCTCACTTTAACCTCTCTTTCTTCAATATCTCTCTCCCTCTTTCTGCTTGTCATTCTTTCAGTCTGGCATATCTTCTCTCCGACTGACTTTACAGTGTGCTGAGGAAACGTACGAGTCTGTGTTTACTGTGTGTGTCAGAGGTGTGACCGAATCCCAAGTCAGTCTCAAGTCTTGAGGCACAAGTCTCAAGTCAAGTCCCAAGTCTAAATGTAGAACAGCAAGTCAAGTCAGAACAAATCAAGAGTCCAGTATCAATTATTATCTTAAAGAAAACTAAATATCTAGGACTTTTCAATGCAATATGGTTTTAATAGGATAAAAACTCGGTAAGAGCATCATGAGTTTGATTTCTATAATCAGTTTCAACTTCAATAAATTCAATCATTCCATACAAATTCAGAAAACAGAATTTAAATTCAGTCGTCTGCTGGAACAAATCTCATCACTTTCAATCTGAGTCATTTACACAAACACAAGATCTCAAGTCAAGACTTTAGAAACCTTTTCAAGTCATCAGAGTACAAGTCAGAGTCAAGTCCCAAGTCACAGTTTTTTTTTTGCCTTGTGTATTGGCTTTATTTATAAAAACTGTAAATGGAGTGTGTAATACTTTATTATGTTCCGTTCTTTTATGTAACTTTATACGTTTTATTTATATATAAGCTCATATGACTATAGCTGCATTTGTTTATATCAGTTAGACTTTCTCTACCTTTTTTCCTTCATAACTGGGCTGTGATCTCCATTCTCTCGTTAATATACTTTGTTTTACATTTGTTATGTTTAGTGTTTTTCTTCTCTTTTCTGATGTCTCTACATGTTTATGTTTTTTTTCTGTCATTTCTGTGTGTTTTTATGTTGTATTGTTATTTTTGTTAAGTAAAAAAAAAAAACCAAGTCACCAGAACCCAAGTCAAGTCAAGTCTGCATCAAGTCAAGTCTCAAGCAATTCAAATTGTGGCTCAAGTCCAAGTCATGTGACTCGAGTCTCCTCTGGTATTTGTATGTGTGGATAAAAAAAACACTAGAAAGTCTCCTGACAGACTGACAGCCTGTCAGACATCAGCGGAGGTCAAAGTTGAAGGCAGAAACTCCGTCCTCCAGCCTCAGGAGAGAGACGAGGCCGCGGTTTCCTGCAGAGCCTGCGAGCGTGCGGGGAAAAATTAATTCCTAAAATTCCTTCAGCGGAATATAGGATGTTTGGGTTTGCGTGTGTCGTGTTGAGTGATCCTGACATGTGCTTCCTACAGGGGGAAAAAAAAATCAAACACAATGTAAACCCAAAGTCAAACAACAGAGTCTGCTGTTTGCGTTCGCCCACCGTCACCGAGAGGAGATGACTGCATGGAGGGGAGTGAGATGGCAAGTCTAAACAATGTGTGTGTGTGCATGTGTGTGTGTGTGTGTTTTACTGCATGCTTTGCTACATTACTGCAACAGTTTTGCTCCATACATGAGAAGAATTGTTTAGAAAAATCAAGTTTTGCTCTCCCTTCAACTGATAGAAGTTCCAAGCAATAGTCTGAAGGGTTTGGGTAGCTTACTTTAAAATGTATTTCATTACAGTTATTAGTTACCGCATCAAAATTGTAATCAGTAACTTACTTTTACTTTGCCATTGGAAGTATAAAGGTATACCGGTACAGAGAAGACAAACAAATTTTCTTCTGTGCCATAATTTAGATGTACAACACACTTCTATTTACTATTTAAATTACTGTGATTCCAGGAAGTAATCCTATAATTCTTCACAATTATCTGTAATCAGAATAAATATTTTTTGAGGCCACATAACAGAATACATTTACATTTTTTTTGCATTTAGAATACGTAATACTGTTAAGTATTCTGTATTACCCAGCCAATGGTCTGGTACCTACTTGGTTGAGAAACATTATCATTTTGTTTTGATAAATATTGGATTTGCTTCTGCTGTATAATGTTAAAGAAATAATTCTCTGTAGTACTAATGCAGGATAGATGTTAGACTCTATATCGGTTTGCCACATATACAGTATATGCTGATATTTGCCTTTTATTAAAATTCAGATACTGGTCCACCTCTGATATGATGGATATGATGCAGTTTGATTGATTACACATTTATTGTTTAATTCAATCAATACTACACTGGTTGTCTATGGGAAGCCCTTAACCTAAACCCACACAAGTACGCATGAATATGTTACTTCTTCTCCTTCTTTTTATCATTATTCCCATTATTATTGGTTTCAATGAAGAGTTTTAGTGTCTCTTGGTCTAAATGCTGTTTCAGAGGCTTGTACATCCTGCCAGGAAACATGGAATACTAATTTTTTGGCATTAAAATATGAATATTGGCACAAAACATTGGCTATTGGCAACTTCAGTCCATAAATATTGGTATCATGCATGAAGGACAACTTCTACAATAAACTGGACATGATGTTGCATTTACAGCTTGTCTGTGTGACTGAAGCTGTCCATACAACGGGCGTAGACCATAATTAGTGATGTATTAACTCGTATGTGAGTGAGAGTCTGGATTGTGTCGGGACCACGCATGGGTTTCTACTAGAGTTTCAACGACAGACTAATGACCGAGGGGGAAACCGGCGTGACTCATATCCACCGCTCTATCACCCTCGCTGCTCCGCTTCACACAGCAGGCAGCCTCCTCCTTACTCTAATATGCTGAAAAAAAAAAAAAAAAAGATACACTCTCTACCTCCCAACTCACCTATTATTTCTTTTCCTTCCACTTCTCAATTATACATGATCACTGTAGGGTCACAGGAATATTATGTTACATGTATTGTCATACCTTTACCTTTATTTGTATAGCACCTTTGTTTACAAAGTGCTTCACAGAATAAAAAGGCATAAAAACAAAGAAATAAAAGGAGGAAAACAATAAAAACAATAGTAAAAAGGACAACAAAGGATACAATTTAGATACACAGAAGTAAAAGGAAAAAAAAATTCATTCTTTAATCGGCCTTCTAGGAATTGAATTCAGCTGTTGCATTCATTGTCAGTTATTCTAGATGAGAGTGACACCTAAAATGTGAAAACAAACACCACCGGTGAAGCTTTTGAAAGGCTAATTAGGCGAGTCCACAGCTGATGCATTTTTGTTTTGCTGAACTATGGTAGTTGAGTAAAATAACTAGCCAACATTCATCAAGTCTCAAAATCATCCTTCACATTGCTTGAGGTGCACTTGCACTCTGGCTACCGTAATGATGCTAATATACGTGAATTATTTTGAGGCTAATATCAATTTTCCCCACCCATATTGATCAATACTGATATGCCTTTTGTAAGATTCTTAGTAAAAATGCAGGCGCAAAACAAGTGGAGCTTTTCAGACATTCCCATCTTAAGATAATTAAGTGTTTTTAAAAAGAAAAAACCATGTTAGTTTTATTCTGTTGCTAATTTGACAATTGTAATGAAGTGACACACTCCTAGAAAAAACAAGGCCACAAAAATGCCACTTCCACAATCGGTCAAATATCAGCAGTAAAAGTAATACCGATACCAATATTACTTTTTAAAGCTGAGATCAACCAATGCGGATATTCCCTACATCTCTCAACAACTCTCCTTTCATCTGTCCATATGAAGCTCCCATCACCCTCTTCTCTCGTCTTTCCTCACCACCTCTCTCCTCCAGTCATGTTCTCTCTGATCATCTGCATCATCACTGCATCATCACCTCCTTCTCCCTCACATTCCTGCCTCTGACTCAGAAACACCACCAGTCTCTACTAGTTTAAGGTTAAATTTTTATCTGTGGAAACTCCCTGCCGCCTCCGAATGACTGGCGAGGTCGTGATCCGACCGCTCCGTCTACCTGCCCACCTACCTGCCTGTCTGTCTTTCTATCTGTGAGTGTGTGTGTGTGTGTGTGTGTGTGTGTTTCTGTCCTTCTGTACCTGTGCCTGTCTGTGTGCTTCTGCTAATCCATCCATCTGTGTGTTTCTCTGTTTATTAATGATGCTGCAGAAAGCAACTTTCACATCAAAATAACAGTAAATTAGGATATTGTCACTGTTGGGTGAAAACCTTGTATCTCCCAATGTTGGGGATTTTCATGCTTTAACTTCAATTGAAGGATCACATGGTCCTCTATAACAGTGATTCTCAACCTTTTTCATATCAAAGACCCCTAATTTAATACACATTAGAGCCACGGACACCCATTTAATGACAATTTTGTCTCGGACACAAAAATCTGAAAATATTTCTATTTCTAGATGATTTTGTTTTCAGAATTCCATGACTATCTGTATTGTAGGTAGAGAGATATCAGTGAAACTATGATCAAAACAGTCATTCTTCTACATTCTCTAATTGTATTAACGTCTTGTAAATGAAATAATGGTGAAGTTTAACAATTCATCAATGTGCTGGGGACCCCCTGGAACCCCCTCAAGGACCCCTGGTGGTCCCCGGACCCCACGGTGAGAACCACTGCTCTATAAGATGAGAAAATTCTGATGAAAGGTTTTTGAGACAATTTTGCTAAACTCAAAAATGTATGACTGTCAAGCTAAAAGCAAGGCTGATTTGAATGTGAAAAGTAAATATTTTGTAGATGAGGTTTTCACCCAACAGCAGCAATATATATATACACGTATATTATCAATCTGTCTGTCTGTTACACTGTATTCAGGCCTACATGCCCTTGTTTGCCTGAAATTGACTTTTCAATTAAGTTTGGGACGTTTTGGGACATTTACCATGTCCTGTGGGCGTGGCTGTCAAGGTGAGGCTAGCAGCCACACAGCAGGAAGTCACAGCAATAACAACAATGGAGGAAAACAGTTAGAAAAGAAAGTACAGTGAAGCTAAACATGCAGCAGACTCAAAAATAAGGTGAGCGGTATCAAAATTGCATTTCCACACCAACGTCATCTGAAGGAGATGAAAAGGCCGGGCAGTGACTCAGAGCTGCTTGTACACTGCTAGACAGGTAGGATGCTAACCAGTTTGCTAGGTTTTCTGTATATAGAAATAGGTTTTCTTTGCTAGGTTTTCTATATATAGAAAACCTAGCAAACTGGCAGGTCGTACTTTTCTCCGAGTCTGGAATACATCACAACTCGGCCATCTGAGTTGTTCATGTTCACATGTGTTATAGTGGGAAAATTTGAGAACTTTTCCTCAACGGTTTACACACACTGCCAGACTTCTAGGCTAACGTTAGCAATTGAGCTAGCGCTAACCTAGCTAGCAAGCTATCTTCGGCTATTTAAAGGGATTATGAATGTAAATAGCCTACCACAGGACACTGAATGTCGTACTATAGTTATCAAGGAACTTGTGGTTGAGGTACTTGTGGTTCATTTTTGTCTTTATTGTATGAAATTTCTTACATTCACATTCGACTCTGCTCTGTTCAGCCATGTTGGAAAGAGCGATTACATCACAACTCGGTCAGTCCGTGCTGCATCAATAACAAGTTTAATGAAGTGTCTTTCAAGATATTGCATAGAATTTATCCGGTTAAACGTGTTAGAAAGATTCAAACTGGATATTGATTATAAATGTGATTTTTGTGGACTAGAAAAAGAGTATTTCCCGTCTATTTTTTCACTGTATATATACAAGAATGTTCTGGATTGATGTGACCAACTGTCTAAAAAAGAAACTTAAGATGAACGTTGAAATAGATATGTTTGATGCAATGCTATATTTTAGTCAAGATAAGACTGGAAATAACATGCTGTATATCATACAACTATTTATTATTTTTGGAAAATTCCATATTCATAGAAAAAATGGTCAGGAACCAAGCCAACTTTCCTCTCCACTTTATTAATGAATTTAAACAATATAGCACCATTTTATCTAATGTTAAAAACAAAAAAAAGCTATTAAGACCTTAAAGTTATTAAGCGAATATAATATGCTGCATATAACATAAACTCTGGCATTGTAAAATGGGTTTTTTGTTTGTTATTATTTTTTATCTTTGTCTCTATTGTTTATGTATCTGTTTGTACCTTTGTATATGATCTCCCGATTTCTCAGACCGGATTATCCGACATAAAAAGGTGTTCATGTGGCACTTCCTGGTCGGATGCTCGTTCAGACCGTAAATCAGACACCACCTGAATGCAGCATTATCACAGAGTTCATCAGAGAAACTCTTCGAGATGAGTGACAAGCGGGAACTTGCCCAACAGAGGGGGAGGGGGGCGGGGCTTACAATACACTTTGCTGCCTCAATGCAAAAAGTTTCTTGTTGTAGCTTTAAGCTTTTTCTTTCTTTAACTTCAACTACAGCAGTATGCCTCATCTTGTCTTCTTCTATGATGCTGTCCATGCTCTCACGGTTCTCAGGGTCCACTCTTTCTCTGGCGGTCTCATTCCCTCTCTCTCTCTCTCTCTCTCTCTCTCTCTCTCTCTCTCTCTCTCTCTCTCTCTCTCTCTCTCCCTGTAATGTATGGAAACTTGGGGCGGGCTATAGTGTCGTTCCTGGTAAACTGAAGCTGGTATATATTACATCATTATAGCCTTTAGTCTTATTGTCTCATTGTCAGAACAGCGGGATATGTCTCTCTCTCTCTCTCTCTCTCTCTCTCTCTCTCTATCTCTCTCACACACACACACACTCACACACACCCACACAGTCCCAGTGCAGGGCGTGGCTGGTCTATATGGTACCACTGAATCATGTCTCCTGGTCTGATGATCTGCTGGTTCAGTCCTGGTGCTGATTGCTTTATGTGCTGGATGGATGCTGTAGAGCCACTGAGACCGCCTGCTGCTGGCTTTCACACGTGAAGCCAGTCTGAGACTTACATGTGTGTGTGTGTGTGTGTGTGTGTGTTGTATTTCTATACTTACGAGGGCCAAATGTCCTCACGAGAATAGAAAGATAAGAAAAATCCTTAAAGTGAGGACATTTTGGCCAGTCCTCATTTCTTCAAGGGGCTAATTCAGAGTTAGAATTTGGGTCTAGGCTTAAGGTTTGAATTAGGATTAGGTTTGAGTAAGGGTGAAGGTTAAGTAGATTGGAGGTTTAGTTATAGAGTTGAAGGAGAGTAATTATACGCCAATGAAAAAAGTAAATGAAAAAAGGAGTAATGCCTGCACACTTGCTCCATGCCACAAAAGTTTAATAGTGACAATGTTTTGATCCTCTTTGTCAGGTCAAAATGTTTGAGAAATGGATCAGGTTTAGTTATAGAAACATTTCTCAAAAGGCGGAGCTGCTCTGGAGGCAGGAACCTCATTGGTTGAGTTAAACCTCAGTGGGTGGAGCCAAAGAACCACCGTTTGTTAGAGCAGTGGTTCTCAACCTTTTTCATATCAAGGACCCCTAATATAGTCCACATTAGGGCCACGGACCCCCCAATTTGATTCGATTTTGTCTCTGACCCAAATCTGAGAATATTTTTACTGTCAGATATGATTTTGTCCAGAATTTCATGACAGTCTGTATTGTAGGTAGAGAGATAACATTGACACTATGATCAAAACAGTCATTCTTCTACATTCTCTAATTGTGTTAACTTTTTATAAATGAAGTAACAGAGAAGTTTAACACCTCATCATTTTGCTGGGGACCCCTGGTGGTCCCCGGACCCCACGTTGAGAACCACTGTGTTAGAGTGCAAGTGCTAACTGGTAAAATAGCCAAAGAAGCTGTAGTCAAAATAGAAATATAAATGCCAATGAATGGCTTTTATGGCTAGTATGGCTAGTCTGAACTCGGAAGGTCAGCTAGGCTAACGAGCTAACTTAGATAACTTACTGTAGTTTGGCTAGGCTGCATTTTTCAGTTAGCAGCAGAGCGCTAGGCTTCATAATATTAGCTTCCTCCTCTCTTACCTCTTGTCTTTTTCACTGAGCTTCAGTCTGGTGTTACTTAGTGCCAGAAAAACTGTGTCTCTTTGGCTCCGCCCACTGAGGTTTAACTCAACCAATCAGATTATTTCTGCACCCAGAGCAGCTTTGCCTCCAAGAATTGTTTAAAATAAAACAAAATAAAACTTTGCAAGGGTTAAGGATAGGCCTTGGGAATTAATGTAGTCCATGATGGCCCTGACAAGTACAGGACTTGAACATGTACATATGCATGTGTATGTCTGTATGGGTGTGTTTGTGTGTGTGCACGCTGTGTATGGTGTGTCTATGCGTGCTTGTGTATATATACTGTATGTGAACATGTTTGTGAGTGTGTAGGCATATATTTCTGTATGTGTGTGTGTGTGTGTGTGTGTGTGTGTAAATGTGTGACTAATTCCCTCATAACTGCCAAACCAAGAGGGCCATTGCAACCCACTGGAGAGCCGTAAGAACACGACGGCCTGTTACTGCTTACCGGAACCATACGGGGTATAAAATGGATTCAGAAAGACTTAGAGAGCTGCTAGAAAGACAGCTGGATCCAGAGAGTCTCTCCGAACAAATGAATAAATCACATTCACGGCGTGGAACACTTTACACACAAACACAAGCCAAGACCCGAGGCACATGGCGAGGAAAAACGTCAGCTTCTTTCCTAATAGTGGACTTTACTGTGTTAATGGTGACTTTAAGGTATGTGAACGACCTCAGTGTGTGTGTGTGTGTGTGTGTGTGTGTGAGGGTCATGTGTGTCAGTGCACGTGTGTGTGTGTGTGTGTGCTGTTGTGAGTATGTGGTGTGTGCGTTTTAAGTGTAAGGGTCACATGTGTGTGTGTGAATGCATGTGTGTTTATGTGTGTTTTTTTTAGAGGTTCTATGTGCAGTATGTATGTGTGTGAGGGTCACGTGTGAGAATGCATGTGTCTGTGTGTTTTTGGTGTGTGTGTGTGTGTGTGTGTGTGTGTGTGAAGGCAGTAGTCACGCCAGGCTCAGTCACCTGTCACTTCTGTGTATTCTCTGTATGTGGGTAGGTGCCAATGGAAAAAGCCCTCACTATTTTAATGCTGCTTATTTCCCAGCACCTAACACTGGTCTTTTCCTCCCTCTGCCTTGGCATAAGAGTGAGGAAAACCCTCTCTGTGTGTGTGTGTGTGTGTGTGTGTGTGTGTGTGTGTGTGTGTGTGTGTGTGTGTGAGTGTGTGTGTGTGTACGTACGCCCTCGCACCTCGTCACCTCTGATGCTGCAGCGGGAAACCTTCGTCGCCAGGAGAGCCCCAGACTGGCAGGCATGCCGTACGCCTACGCACACACACACGTGCACACACACACATACACACACACACACACACACACACATGCTCATGGCGCTTATACATGCACATACACAAATACAAACACATGCATCCACACACACGTGACATGCACACATGCCAGTGAACAAACAGGCATACACATAAACACACACATACGTTCAAATATGCGGAACCCACACACACACACACACACACACACACACACACACACACACACACACACACACACAGGCTTCCCTCCTTCCCTACACTTGTGTTTGACCTTTTCCATTTACTGCGTTTTCTATAACGGTGACAGCGGAGCCCACACAGCCCCGTCCACACTCCAACGTAAACAGCAGGATTTAAATGTGACACCCAACTGCAGGCCGGGGAGACTTGAAGCAGCCAGGGGACCAGGTGGTGAATCACTAGGCAAACACACACACACACACACACACACACACACACACACACACACACACACACACACACACACACACACACACACAGACAAAATGACTTAGATAGCTGCCTTTACCTGTCTGACACAAGCATGGGGAGATGCTGGGATGATGGACCCAAAATTAGAAAGGAACCGTTGCTCTATTTTTACTTCATTGATCTTGTTGCTGTAGTTTTGTTTTTATCAAGGCCTTTTTCTATGAGGCTTTTATAATGATTTTTAAAATTGTATTTATTTGTGTTTATTTTCTATTCCTTGCTTTACTGTTGATCTATTATTTACTCGATTATTCTTGTTTTAGTTCTGTTTTTATTGACACTACCTATATTATACCTACCTATATATATAGACACTAACTATATTATTCTCTTTGCTTGTATTTGTTGTGAAGCACTTTGTAACAATTATTTTGAAAGGTTACACTATATAAAAAAAAGTGTATTATTATTATAATGAAAACCTGTATGCCTCTTTTTTTTTAACCTTTATTTATCCAGGGCATGTTGACTGAACATGGCTGCTCTTTTCCAGCAGCGTCCTGCTTCAAATTCATACAGTTCCATATATTCACACCTGCAGCAGGTGGGTTCAGTGCCTTCAGGAGGAGGGAGAGGGAGAGGAGGAGAGGGAGAGGAGGAGAGGGAGAGGAGGAGAGGGAGAGGAGGAGAGTGTTACTCTTTCACTCTCCTCATCTACATTTTCACAGCTGGTTTGAGGATTTGAATCTTCTGGTCACAAGCCTGCTTCCCTAATCTTCTGGCTGCCGCTGCCCCAGTGTTTTAATGTAATGTTTTTAAAGGCATTGTATGGTTGAAATTGGAGCTAAATGGTTTCCATTGCATAAATCAAAAATTATATCCATTTTTGGAAAAAAAATAAGCAAGTTCACTGTGCAATATTTCTAAACTAGAAGGACACTTGGAGAGCGCAGACCTCCGCCAAGGTTCGTGCTATTATTGCTTGTTCGTGAGTCGGATCCGGATCCGCTCCAAAATTTAATGGGTTCTTCCTTGGCCCATGCTACACCCTTCCACAAAGTTTCATGAAAATCGGGTCAGTAGATTTTCCATAATCCTGCTAACAGACAAACAGAAAAGCAGCACCGAAAACATAACCTCCTTGGTGGAGGTAAATACAGAGAATCAAGTTCATAAGAAGTGTTATTTTGTCACACAAGGACCTAAAGCTACGCTGGGCAACTTCACATGTTGGCAGCTCCAAAAGCAGCAAGAGGTTAACTGTTTGAATTTGAACTACAATACCCAGAAATCCTGTAAGTTGCGGTCAGTAAACTGTTTACCAACCAGCCGGTCTGTGATGCTTTACACCAAAGAAACCAAAGAGACGAGAGTTGGTGAGTCCAGCTTTCTCTGCTGCTGTTAAGGAGACAGTTTGGATTTCACTCTGAAGTTTCGATTCGTCACTTGATGGTCACTCGATGGAGGAGATTTCCCACCAGTGATCATTCCAGACACCAGAATGCAATTTGGTCAAATATGATGAATCTGTGGGGTTTCAATTAGGGGGTTGGGATGCTCTTCTCTATTGCAGCCCCACTGATTTAGGTTGACAAGGCGGGTGGATTTTTATATCATAATCTGTGCAGCTTTAAGCTCTGTACTATCAAGAATTTACTTTGGTTTTGCACAGTCATTCATTTTATATGAGTCGGCCCTTTCTTACAATGTAAACATCTCATTTTGGAACAAAACTCTTTGATTCTTTCTGGATAAATTTATCAAATCTTTGGATGCGCTTCTATTTGCTTCTCCTACCGCCTCTCCATCTCCATCTCTGCTCTTTCACCATTCATTACCATACCAGGTCTACAAATTTGACAGACAATCAAACGCACAATAAGAGCCCAGGAGCCTATATCACATATATGAAGGGGAAAGCGATCGGTGCTCAGAGAGCGTGACTTGGACGGGAACGGGCCGCGGTTGTGTTTTTCCAGTCGTGTACGTGCGTCTGTGGATGGTTTACGTCGAGACGTGCGTGTGCGCGGGTGCCAACCCTTAAACAAGGTATCCCTGGCAGGGGGAGGTGGGCTTAAGTTTCTCCAGTGAAATGTCAGCTGAATATTGTTACCGCCAGGGGATCAGAGAGGAGTCGGGAACCAGTGAACCGTTTCCTGATGGAAATCACTTCTGCTGGATTTTTCCCCGGGAGCCCAGCCTTCTCTCTTTCCACGCCACTCCTATAGACTCCTCGCTGCTTGATCGGGGTTTCCCAGTCTCTCTCTGTGTGTGTGTGTGTGTGTGTGTGAGTGTGTGTGTGTGAGTGAGGGGTTGGACGTTTGCTGACAAAACATGAATCGTGCCACTTAGGCCTTGCCAATGAAATTATGCAACGCAGGATCCCATTTTGTTTGTGTATGCATGTGCGCGTATGTGCTTTTGCGTGTGTGTGTGTGTGTGTGTGTGTGTGTATAGGCGTGCATGTACGTACTGTAGCAGGTGGTGACAGGGATTTGGATTGTGAGTTGGGATGTGCTGGACTGTTGTTCGAGGTAGGAGAGAGAGAGAGTGTGAGAGAGAGACAGAGTGTGTGTGAGAGAGAGAGAGAGAGAGATGCAGTGGTTCGGTAATTGTAACAATTATTTGAAAAAGACTTAAATTTAGTTGTTCTTGAGGCTATGCAAATTCCTACATCATGAACAAAGTGTTTGTGCATGTGTGTGTGTGTGTGTGTGTGTGTGGGTGTGTGTGTGTGTGTGAGCGTGCTAACCAGGTGGTGCCCAGTCTTGTGTCTCACTCCGGGTGGTCCTCTGACTAGGGCTGAAATTAATCCTCATTACATTAATCAGGCTCACACACAACCGCACACACACACACACACACACACACACACACACACACACACACACACATACACAATGAGCCAACTTAATCACGAGGCACGTGTGTTGCAGTACACTTCACATTCCCCCGGTCTTTCTAGAGACATGCTACAGGCATATACAGAATATTACAGAAAAATATGTTTGTCATTTTTCTGAGCACAAATCAACATCTCAGCTAGAGCCTAGTGTATAAAATGGAAAATAATTCAACCAACATACCCAAAATGTACCCAAAATGTCTGATGAGACGACCAGTAGGAACTGAAACAACACTGATAGAACTGATCTCCTCCTACACAAGTCTCTGCCACCCTCCTCCCCCCCTTCAGCTACGGTGGCCTGTAATGGACACAAGCATTAAAGCCATATTTTCACAATAGAGAGGAGTGAGCTAGCTAATTAGAGCAGCTCTAATTAAAACGCAGCTATCTCTGGTGATGCCAATTTGTTTGTAGGACAAACTAAAAACGAGGGAGGGAGGAGGAAAAAAAAGAGGCAAAGTCTGACTTAATTTTCTAGGCTGTAAGGTTGGTTTGTAGTCCAAAATCCCTATGGAAAATATGAATGGGATTTGCAAAAATGCCAAGTATTTCATCCTTCAGCTACCTTTTATATCAATTATTGCTAGCAAAATGCTCATTGTTTGGGAAAACCATTTCTAACGCAGTGTTTCTACCTGTTCTGTGGACATTGGCGCTGGATGAGATCCCATCTCTCCGCCTCATCATGCTTCTCTCTGTCTCATCTGCTTTCTTATCTCAGTGTTCATGTTACTTAGGTTTGTTCCATTTTTTTGAGTTTTAGTTTATTAGTTTATTTGACTGGGACAGTGCATATTAATAACATTTCTGAAAATATGCCAGAGTTAGCCGAAAAGGCAAATTTTCATCTGTAGTCCCCGGGCAGGCAATAGTTGAAAGCACAAACGTTAAGAATAAAAACATTGAAAATACAATCAACGATAAAAATAGTGAAAAATATGCAGATACAAACAGAGCCTGCACTACATAGAGACAAGAAAGACAGCTCTTATAACACACAAAATCAACAATAGCATGACAGCACAATCAACAAATAGCATGACGACACAAAGTTAGTCCTGGTGAAGTGTGAATATTATGTGGATATGTGGATATTCCTAATAAGGTTTTCTTGGGAGTTTCTTCTGGTCTTCACTGAGGGTCTGAGGTTGGTGCTGCCAGGTGAACTTAGCTAGGTGGGATAGGTCGGTTAGGTCGACCTGTTCTGTGTCTCCAGCATACTTTGTGTCTTGTGCTTTGTCTAAAGTCCCTTGTTCAGTCCCTGTAAAGTCCTTTGAGCCACGCTAGTGATGAAGGGCTCCAGAAATAAATTAACTTGACTTGAATGGGCGTGACGCTAGTGTATACAGCATACTGATGCATAGCTGTGATTGATAGAGCCGTAACTCCACTCACTAACACGCTGCCTTTCTTTTCCTCTACAAAATCCAAACAACAGAGTGGAATATTTGCTCTGTTGGTCATCAATACTGATCGTTCACTCCTGGCCAGTCTCCCTGTTTCCCCCCCCAAGCCCCTCAAGTTTACATACAGACCAATGTGAAGCTGTCCACAATGTGTTGATCCGTGGCCAAACACACACACACACACACACACACACACACACACACTGCTCGTCAAGGCAGTCGTGACTTGTGAGTTACTTTTGCAAGGTTTGCATTCTGTTGTGTGATTGCCAAGGCCGTTGTGCCTGTGAAACTGACTTTGACTTTATTAATTCATACTCACAGTTTTGCACTGAATCTCAGTAGAATTCTACAGGCATAATTCAATGCACATTAGACACGTAAAACATAACATCATACATCAAAAACACAATAAAATTTCTCATGTTGTTGGTCTTGTTTGTAAAAGCAGATTTACAGACGCCATTTGGTATACATTGTTATCCAAAGTGCCTCCATTTTAGTGTTTTAGATCTAGATGTTAAATAAAACCCGCTCAACACCAGAGCCCCCAAGTACCTTACGAGTTACTTTACGATGGTGGGAGACCACAGCATTAGTGGCCAACTGCAGGCCAACTGCAGCCTGTTGTAGGTATAAATCTAATTTAGTTTAGTCTAATTCAATTTGGTTTAGTTCAGTTTTAGGTTTGTTTTATAGACCGCAGAGGGCCTTATAAAAACGCCTCATCCGAAAAGAAGAAATAAATAAATCAGGATGACACATATTGACGCTAATGACATCAAAACTCAACAACAAAATGCATCAGTAACAAATGGTGCAAGTGAAATTAAGTCCATAATGGTTATACTCCAGCAGATTTCATACTTGTATACCAGAGTTCCAGCAAGTGTTTGACAGGCGGCCCAGGAGGCGGCTACGTTTAACATCAACCATCAATCAATGAGCACAACATTTTCACAATATATCACAGCACAATAAAAAAAATCATATTAAAACAGCTTTGGAAACTGTTTTGAACTTGTATCAGAAACATATTTAAGCCCCGATTTCACAAAACATTGCAGGCTATGAACGACTAAAGATGTCGCCTCAACTTTTATTTTGGTGCTATATTTACACAGGTTTTCAACACCTATTCAACGTCACAGTGGTTGCTGGGATGAATTAAATTGCCAGTTACCATTAGAAATATCCAGAATATCCAGACTCCATTGATCTCTAAGTGTAGAATTAAAGAGAGATTGCTAGAAAGCCTCCACTTGTAACGGACCTTCACCAATCTGTTGTCCCCTCTAGGATGATTCCTATTCATTTTCTGTAAATTATGCATATGGAAGAACAACTGTGATATTTCAGCTACTTCTATATGTGCCTATACTTATGCTGTCTTGCAATTTTTCCCCTGTCATCTCCTCTAGGACATTTTTTTTGCTATCTTTAGTGCTTTGCATGTGTGACAGAGTGAGGAAGTGATTGAAAGAGAGTTATTGAGTGACTGACTGAGTGTGAGATTTGCGAGTGTGTGTGTTTGCGTGTGTGTGAATGTCAGCAGGCATACTTTCAACTCATCACCTGTCTATCTCACCCTCCGTCATTTTGATTGACAGGCTGGCTCGCAGAATCCTTGTTCTTCTGTTCCAGTAGGATTGTAATCCTGTTACATGCGTTGTACCTGCTCACCATACTTTTTTCTGTGTGTGTATGTGTGTGTGTGTGTGTGTGTGTGTGTGTGTGTGTGTGTGTGTGTGTGTGTGTGTGTGTGCGCGCGTACATATGTTTCTTCATTCGTTCTGTATGTGTGTGCTTGTGTTTGTGCATTCATTCAGTGTGTTTATGCCTGTCGATGCATTTGCCAGTTTCAATTCACTAATTTTGTGTGTGTATATGTGCTTTTGTCTGTGTGCGTGTTCTTGTGTGTGTGTGTGTGTGTGTGTGTGTGCGGTGTGTGTGTGTGTGTGTGCATATTTCCAGCGGCTCTCCCTCCAGGAATGCAGCGTGGCTCTTCAGAAGGGGATATTAGCGCTGACCGCAGGGCCTCTTTCCCCTCTCCGCTTCCATCTGGTGTCGCATTAAATATTAAACTTTTTAATTTGATTCAATTCCCGACGACAAACACCCTCGATTGGATCCAGATGCCGGCAACCAGCGGGCCGGGCCCACCCCGGGCCTGATCTGTGCCTGGGGTTTGGATCTCTGGAGCTGGGAATGGAGTTAGGGACTGGAGCTGGAACTGGAGTTGGAACTGGGACCGGAGCTGGAACCGGAGCTGGGAATGGGACTGGGATTCAGGCTGGAGCTGGGACTGGGGACAGCAATGGAGCTTTGGGACTGGGACTTTGGCTAGGACTGGAGCTGGGAGTGGGACTGGGACTATAGAGCTGGGAGTTGGGACTGGGGACAGGGATGGAGCTTTTGGGACAGGGACTGGGAATGGGACTGGGATTTTGGGCTGGAGCTAGAGGGGGGACTGGGTCTGGAGCTGGGACAGGTTGGGATTGGGGCTTGGACTGATACTGGAGCTGGGATGGGCTGGGACTGTTAGAGCTGGGACTGGGAATGGGACTGGGATTTGGGCTGGAGCTAGAGGAGGGACTGGGACCAGAGCCGGGACTATAGGGACAGGGATGCAGCTTTGGGACAGGGACTTTTGGCTAGGACTAGAGCTGGGAATGGGACTGGGATTTGGGCTGGAGCTGGAGGAGGGACTGGGACTGGGACTGGAACTAGTCCTGAGACTGGGGATGGCACTGGGACTGGAGCTGAGACTGAAACCAGGACTGAAACTGGGACTGGGGCTACAGCTGGAGCTGGAGCTAGCAGCAGGACTTGGATCTGTGGCTCTTGGGTCTGTGTAAAGTTGGGAGCGTTTTGGGATCTGGATTGTACATTTCCAGACATTAACCTGGCCCTGACGTCCCGGGCTTGACATCTCACAGAGCTATAATTGGTGCAGTGCTGGACGGTGTCTGCCTGCCTGTATCTATCTGTGTTTATTGTGATTTGGCCCGTGTTTCTTTCCTTCTTTCTGTTTTTTTTTCGGATTCAGAAGTTTTTCGATACCTTTCTGTTTTCTCATTCTGTCCTCCTTCCTCCCTCTCCTGCTCTTTCCCTCTCAGGATGGTATGTTAAGAGAAGCTTCAGGCCAAGTGCAGGCTGAGGTCTGGGGCTTGAGGTTTGGATGACAATCTGCACTCTGTCTGCAAGGGGTCTCTGAGTTTTGTGTGTATGTGTGTGTGTGTGTGTGTGTGTGTTGGTACACTGCAAAAGAAATTGCCATTTTAACAAGTCACAGTCTTAAAGTCTTATTTTTCTTAAAACAAGTGTAAAAGATCTACCAAATGGGGTGAGATAATTTCACTTGTTGCCAATGTAAGTCAATTTGCTTCAACAATTTCTTTGAAACAAGTGCCATTTTCTTGATTCTAGTGGTGTGATCTGCCTCAATCTGCCTTGTTGGGACACTAGTTTCCCGAAAATCTCCCCGAAACAAGTGAAAGTGCATTGGAAACAGGTGGTGTTGTGTCACCACACTGGCAACTTGTCCCTCAAATACTGAAAAATAAGATTTCAAGACTAAATGGCTTGTTAAGATGGGTATTTTCTGTACAGTAACTCATGAGAAACCATGTATTCTGTCTCTCTCTCATTCCCTCCTCTTGCAGCAGCTGTGTTCCCCAGTGTTGTCAGTTTGGGTTATTATGGCGAATTACCATCTCCTAATTAGTCCATTAGTTAAGATAGATGATAGCGCTCCGACGGGACCGGAGCAAGCCAGAAGACCCAGCCTGCCGTGAGGACCTGAGAGCGGGCTTCGGTCCAGGGGTCCCCCCCCCACCCCCCACCCCCCACCCCCCGCCCAGCCCATCTGCTGGCTTGATCCAGATGTCTAGGGAAAGATGAATCATAACTACTTCAGCTTGTTGCCATTTGATTCTGTGTTTGTGTTTTCCCTGACATTATTTCCTTTTACAGTTTAGACAGCAAGAAACACAGGGAGAGAGAGAGAGGGAGAGAGGGGAAGAGGGTGAGATAGGGAACAAGAGACCGCTAGAGATTGGGAGAGAGATTTAAAGTGGAAATCTATGAGGTTTTCTGTTGAGTTTTATCTCCATCTTTGTTGCTAAGCGCTCATCGCTTTGGTGTACTTCCCACAGATCACCTGTCAATCAAACAGTGTGGGCGGAGCTTGGATTTTCTGTTGCTGCAGTTTGAGTTCCTCTTTTCTTTGCCTGTTCAGCCATGGTGGCTATCGCTGCTCACGTTAACTACCCAGTTCTTCTTCTTCTGTTTATTCCAAACAAAACGGAAACGTCAAACGCATCACTTCCTGTGCGGCAGAGGATTTTCCCCGGTAAAGAGCTACCAGACCACAATCGGAAAAGCTTTCATGAACTGGATATAGGTTGGATCCCTGTTTTGTTATAGCAATTGGTGTCAGAGAGTAGCAGAACGGACATTTATTTATATGAAAATGTCGCAGATCATTACTTTAAGAGAGATAAGGAGAGCCAGAGAGAGTGGGAGTGAAAGAGAAAGGGGAGAGAGAGATTGATTGGAAGAGAGAGTAAAGAGACAGAGAGAGAGAGAGAGAGAGAAAAAGCGAGCGAGAGAGTGAGAAAGAGAGAGTATTATTAGAGTTATTCAGGGTTTCCTCTCCCACTGGTCCATATTGGATGTTCGCCTCTGACCAGATTTGGCCTGCTGCGCCTCATCCAGCGCTCAGCGATCAGAGAGGAACAGGGTGTGAGAGAATTCTGCAGAATCTCAAATGAGCCTCTCTGTGGATCTTATGTAATGCAATATAACGTTATCTAGGATTTCACAGCTTCCAGTGTGTATTTTTCAAGGCCCAGCTGTAGTGAAAGTATGAATAGCACTTGCTGCAACTGCTACAGTTACAGATACTACAAATGTACAGTACTAAAATGTGTGTATTGTGGAATAAGTCCCAATTCATGCATTTATGTTGCATCTTTCTTGCATTACTACTGCAGACGATTCGTTCTTGACTGTTCAACAAAACCAAATTAGCATATTATAACATAAAACACTGTATCACAACCCAACTAGTTACCAGATCTTTCCTTGCAACTTTTGGCAGCTGAAAAAAAAAAGAGCGAAACTCCCACTTTTTCTAAACAATTCCCCTTGGAAACGGAGCCGAGGTGCAGCAGTAGTTCAGCAGAGCATGTGAAGTAAAAAAGTGACGTTTTTTTTTTTAGATTAGATTAGATGAAACTTTAATGATCGTTGCAGCGACAAGAAGTAACAGGATACATCAAAGAAAAATAGGATATAAATAAGAACGGGGGTTATATAAACATACGCAACCGACAATAATTTGCAATGACTACATCTGTGCAATTAAATTTACTGCAAATCTGCAACACCAAAATGTGTAGTATTGAATTATGCGCCATATGTGCTTTGCGCTTGTGATCGGGCGTAACATTTCTCTCCAAGGGAAGGAAAGCACACACTGCATGTATGTCGGTATTCCCTGCTCTGGTGAAGGAGGGACTGTGTGGGCCGGGGTCCATGTTCGCATGTTCAACCCAGAGCAAAAACATGTCACTGGGTGTGTTTGTGTACAGTATGAACACACATGAACATGCTGCTGTGTATGTCTGTCCCTCCATATGCTTGTGGGCTGCTGTGCTGTGCTGTGCTCTCTGTGTGTGTGTGTGTGTGTGTGTAGGGCTGGCAGGGCTGATAAACAGGCAGTGGGTTGGGAGGTGGAAGGAGTCCACTGCCTCAGATTATTGACACAATCCTGGCAGAACGCTGGGCCGGGCGCTCCAAGAAATCTGGCTGGCGGGGCCCCGGCGCTGCAATCTGATCCGCCTTCCATCCAACACACAGCACAGAGACACACGGAGCCGGCTGCGAGGGCCGCGACTCTCTACTCCATTCTTATATCCTCGCCTTTCTCCTTTTCCCCCTCCGTCTGTCTAACTCGAGCGGCTTTAGGGGATTTTTTTTTAGTCCAATTTGCCTTTCTGTCAGTCTCTCTGTCTCTTTCTCTCTGGCTCACTCTCTCTCTCTGTCTCTCTCTCTCTCTCTCTCTCTCAGGATGGCATGTTAAACGATGTTAAGGCCACGTGCGAGCCTTCAGGGCCGAGGTCTGGGGCTTGAGGTTTGGACCACTGTCTCAGCACTCTGTTTGCAAGGGCTCTCCGAGTTGTTTGTGTGTCTGTGTGTCTTTATACTAGATGTCAAAGCTTTATATGGGAGCAGCTCTCTCTCCTCTCTAGGTCAAAGTTGAGCTGGAGAGAAAAGATGCTGAGAGTCAGATCCTCCTGCTCGATGGTTGTTGGGAAAGGAAGGAGAATATGTAACATGGGAACATTTTGTCCTTCAGAAACAATCTGCAGTACCTGTCACCCTGTCACTCTCGCCCCTGGATCACACTCAGTTTGTTGAATGTGTTGCTCTCCGTTGGAAGTCCATTCCTTTCGAGTGACAGATTTATTCCAGTGATTCCGCCGCAGATGCATTGCATTTTTTTGCATGCGTTTGGATTTATTCTACTTGTGGGTTGATTATGCGTGCATAAGCCAAACCGAATGTTTTACCCCCTTCCCCGTGATGCTGTCATGTGAAAACATTTCATCAGTCAATCAAAGATGTAGTGAAAATTCGATGTTGAAATAGCACAATCAATAACCATGCTTGATTAGTTTCATCTCTGTATATTTGAGCCGTGGGATCCTGGCATAAAACTGTATTGTGCAGCAGGATAAATGCTACAGATTATTGCGACATTAGCTTACTCCTACTTTGAGCAAAATTAAAGGTGCAGTAAGTAATCTATTACCTTTATAAACCTCTATTGGTATCCTGTGGGAATTGCAACAACATTGACAGAACTGTCTTATGAACAATAAGATAAGACAGAACTTATCTCCTCCCTTAAGATACGGTGGCCTGTAAGTGACAGAAACAGTACAATCACATTTTTACATTAAAGACGTAAGTAAGCTAGTTGAGTGTTTGTACACTGTAAAAGAAGTCACAGTCTTAAACTCTTATTTAAAAAAACAAAAAAAACAAGTGAAATAATCTACCAAATGGGGTGAGATAATTTAACTTTTTGCCAATGTAAGTAATGTAATTTGCCTCAAGAATTTCCTTGGAAAAGAGTGCCATTTTCTTGCCTCTAGTAGAGCGGCCTGCCTGAATCTGCCTTGTTGGGACACTAGTTTCTTGAAAATTCCCGAAACAAGTGAAAGTGCATTGGAAACAGGTGATGTTATCTCACCACACTGGCAACATCTCCGTCAACTATTTCTCTTGTTTTATGAAAAATAAGATAGAAGACAGAACTTATCTCCTCCTACACAAGTCTCCTCCCCCCGCCCCCTTGACCTACGGTGGCCTCTAATTAACAGAAACAGAAAAGTCACATTTTCACAGTACAGTTTCAAAGTACTAGAGGAGAGATCCAACAGAAACATCTAGTGAAGAGGTAATGTATCACCATGCTAAATACTGGAATAATAAAACTGCTTTGTCATTTGCTTTTTGGCTTGAGAACAAGGCTTTTTTTAGCCTTCGGCCGCTTGCTCATAGCACCGTCCTCCATCGCTGATCAGTTTAAAATGCCAGTAGGTGGGTGGGGGAATTGGGAGTGTAGAGAGAGGGTACGGGCCAGAAAGTGAGTCCAGAAATCTCAGCACCTGGCACAGTAATCATTAAGTCATGGGTATTGATCAACGAGGCTATCAACCCTCTGCAGATATATTATGGTCATTTTGCGCTATATGGGGCAGTAAAAACCTTACTTATTTCCCCTTGAGAAAGCATTCTCATAATGGTTTCTGCAAAGATTTATAGGATCAGTGAATTGCTCGTGTTGTGGTTGCCCTCATCTTAACAACACTTTGTCCCTCAGAAACCACCTAGCTGTCATTCTTGGCCTCCTCCTACCTACAGCAAAATGAATGAAACCTTCTCATAATGTTTGCAGAGTTCATAGGGTTTGTTAATAGCTGTTGTGTTCTGGTTGCCCTCATCAAGTGCTTTGCTGCTGCCTGACTGCAGACAGCGTGCGTTCTCTCATTCCCCATTTGGCTTCCTGTAATGGTCGACTCAGTGTGAGGTATATTTACTCTGCAATTAAAAAGTTACTATGTAATTAACTTTGTGTTTTGATGAAACTTTGTATGACTGTTTTTTTGTTTTTTTTTTGCTTTCTGTGTTTGGCCAAATGAGCAGGATAGCTGGTAATCAGAGGCTTAATCAGGAAATGGGAGTGTTATTAGTTTGGCGTTATTTCTGATCTGTAGCACCGTGATAATTGCTTTGTTGATAACATACATGTGTTTGAAGGATTTGTGTGTGACGTGTGCAATAGCATGGTGTTTTCCAGCCTGAATTTGTGGGTATTTGTTTACTGACTGTGCACATGTTTGCCATTGTGTGTTTATGGTGCAATTTTGAACTTGTGGATACGTGTGTGTGTGTGTGTGTGAGTGATACCCCAGTGAAAGAATATGTGTTTCAGACTGTCTCACCTGGTCCATTATAATGGAAATACACACACAGTGGTAGCCATTGTAGAAGTCTCCCATCATCCATTCATGCTGCATCTATCCTGCATTAGTCCTGCGGATCATTCTCATTGAACCACAACAATTGTGGTTCATTTGGTGTGTTGTAATACAAAACTCTGGTTTATCTCAACCAGCGAGTTACCAGACCTTTTCTTGTAATTTCCAACAGTAAAACTTAATTTCTCCACACTACTTCCCCTTGGGGTTGGAGCAAAAGCAGAGCATTTCAGTAAATGTGCAGTTAAAAGTGGGATTTTTATAATGGCTACACATTGCAACCTCCATTCTTGCCCTCTTTAGATAACATGAAACTGCTTGAGCGGAGGAACTGCTTGAGCTCTCCTCTGTCGTAACTCAGCCATAATATTAGCATCATTCACCCACTCCAATGAAAGAGAGATGAAATGAATACATCATGAGACATGCAATGTTTTAGATCAGAGATTATTCTGCCCAAATTTTTCATAGAGCCACCAGAGCAGTTGATGGTTATATGCCTTGCTCAAGGGCTCATTGACAGTATATGTTGAAGGAATGGAGAGCATTTCTGATTCACTTCCCAGATTTTCCCAGCCGGTCTGGGATTTGATCTGGCATCTTTACATCATTATCCATCACAGGCTTCTACTTCTCCAATCTCTGGCCTACTGTGACCTCTCCACATTGTGGAAACTGCATTGCAGTACTAAACTGTATTGTATTGTCAAAGGGACAATAGTCATTCGCTGTTCTTTGCTGCACTGCTCCGCTGTGTTTAAACTATGTTCTACTGTAGGACCTGAGTAAGGGTTAAGACCGTAAGCACTGCCATGTGTTTTGCTAGGCAGAGTGGGTCTGTTTTGCCAGGCCAATCATCTACTGTTGGCTGGTTAAACTATGAAGCTGGGACTTTCGACTGCCAGCCTCTGCTGCCAGTGGACCAGTGGACTTGGCTGAGTTTGGCTCTCTCCCTCCATGGCACTTAGTGCAGCGGTATGCAGCCAATAGACTATGATCTTTTGCAGAAATGGGCTGGAAACAGGGCTGCCGAGGGCTGCAGGCCGGGTTACAATCTTCAGCAGTATGCCCAATGCTCTTGGCTTAGCTTGAGCCGCTCTCAAATACCCTCTAATTCTCCTAATGCAACGCCTTGGCTCTGTGATCTGTACAGGGAAACTTCATGCCAGTTTGTTTTTTTATTATTCTTATTTATTTATTTATTTATAACCATAGTGTTAGAGCAGTGGAGGTGACCTGACAAAGTATATTCTCATCCCTGTGCACAGTGATACAGGGATACTCCAAGTCAGGTCTGTAGGAGTCTTACTCAGGTCAGTGGATCAAGCAAGGCATTAACACTGCCAGGGTCAGGGGTTGCATTCCCACTGGAACAATCAATGCTAAAAATATACGCACTCAAGGTGCTGCGAGGCGCTTTAGGATAGCGTCCACTAAATGACGTGCTACGTCATGAGTCCAGTAGGATTTGTTCTTCGATACGAGTCCAGCTGGAATGTATCGCATTTTTAGAACCAAGCCTTTGAAATAATACTGGGCAGTCCAGTGGGGTTGTTTAAGTCTGTAACACTCTTCGTAGGTCTTGGACACAGGGAACATGGACAACGGGGTATGATTCAATAATTAAACTGTTCTATTACTTTCAGGAAGTGTTAGCAATTTACATGAAACACACTAAACCAAAGTCATACATGGCACAGTAGCTCTTGTCTTCAGCCTGGCCCTCGTCATGGATCAAAGCCTCTCCTACCTACTGCTACTGTCATGTGTCCAGTTACTATCTCTGCAGTCATTATTACTGTCATGTGCCATATTTAGATTGTGAATTACCAAGGCAGCGGTGCGCCCTTATACACTTCCCCACATACAATTATGATCATAGTTTGTGAGTACAAGGGCGTACTTTGAAGAAAACGCAGTGGACTTGGAAAATGCTGAGGTATAATGTAACTATCGGCGGATACATCAAAACCCAATCAATCAAAACAATTGCAAAAGTAGAGAGTTTACAGTATCACAACAGTTGTGATTGTGCATGTGTGCCAGTGGGCAAATGGATCAAACATTCACTTGATTTTTGACATTGATCACGGTGGACAACAAAGAAAGGGATCAAAGTGTTTTTTAAACACACTAGGAAGTGGTGTGGTTTTGGACCCGCAGCTTACTGGCTCCTTGTTTCCTGGTTTACAGTATAAGCTAAGTGTATAATGAGAGCCTGTAAACCTTTGGCGCTGCGGTCACAAAAGGCTGCATTGCAGTTAACATAATTAGGACCAATACCACTGTAGTACCGCACGTAAGTCTTTTTCACACCGCTGGACCAAATTAAGCCGAGCCCTGTTGAGCCCCGTTAACCAAGACAACAAATTCATTTTTATGAACTCTGAATCTGATATTTAGATCTCATTTAGGCAACCAGCTTGGTTCTAGAGTGTAAAAAGATGCTAAGTAACAAATATTTGTCGCCCCAAACTACACATACAGTTGCGCTGAAAATGCCCCATCCTTTTTAAGAACGTACATCTTTCATGTATAAAGAGCCTTCAAATCACTGCTGATGATTGGATAGCCTGGCCTATCCTGAGCCAATGTACTTGATTGTGAACTTAGCCAGAGATTGTCTCACATGACTGAGTTCACATAGAAAGAGGCACAGAGGGGAAATTGTGTTTTGAGGGTGGGGTTGCAGGCCAAAGCTAGATTAAAGGTCTTTTATTGTGAAGGTGGTGACAAAAACTTGGTCTTGGAGAGGAAGCCAGATGGCCAGTTTAGAGGAAGTGGCTAAGAAGATTAGGCCGGTCGAGCCAAATGACTGTTAAGTGATCGCTAAAGAAAGTTTATGACAGAATCATGTCAAGCGAGGATTCAGTGTGTTTGTGTGTATAACAATACACACAAACACACTGAATTTTTCCTGGCAGCTACTGTACAGGCCGCAAATCTCCCCAGTAAGTGACTGATCAAGACCATTAACTCCGACAGTGACTGATAATACACAAACCCCACCGCTTTCTCTCTCTCTCACACACACACACACACACACACACACACACACACACACACACACACACACACACTCTGCTACTGCAGCTCGATTTTGGCCTGTCAACTTCTGGCTGAGTGTAGGATCGCCTGGGGTTCAGTTTTACTAGGAATGTTATCTAACTGTTGCATGGCAGCAGATGGTTTATGTAACTCCATTTTAGCCCTTGAGGGAAAAAATGAAGATCTTTAGAGGGAGTGAGATCCAAACATGCAGCGTGTTGCAACCCCGTTTAGAGTTCGTCTCTGGTTTGTTGTGATTGGGGCTTGGCTGGGAGGAGGGAGGTGGTGGCGGTGCTGGAGGGGCTGTAACAGTGTACCCACACACACACACACACACACACACACATTCTCCCTGTCTCCCTCGTTCTCTCCTGAGGCTGCTGGAGGTTTGGCGGAGGAGGAAAGATGGTGGTTGTGGTCTTTCCTCAGACGCTGCTGGGGGTGGCGGAGACGCCTGCCCGCTTAACCACCAGCCACGTGAGCCATTAGCCAAAAAATGTGTAATGTGTCCAGCTGGACGAGGTAGTGTGAGTGTGTGTGTGTGTGTGTGTGTGTGTGTGTGTGCATCCATGCTGTTTTCTTTTATTCAAGGTGCTACGTGTAGCATCCTTAAATGTCAATATATAATTGTCAAATTAATTGTGACACCTTGGTATAATTACCGTAAACAAATGAGACCACGGTGGAGACGACTGGCAGCCTTTATCTCATACCAGTGGTTTTGTTAGTGTTTGTGTTTCTCCAAATTAAGACCACGTTTCCCATAAACCCTGTTGTCTCCTGTCACAAAGAACATCCTTGCTTCTTCAGTCAAAGGTTTTCTCTTTGTTGGCTTTACTGAAGAGGACTAACATGTTGGAAGTGACTTTGGAAGAACAGGGCCCTCTTCCTGTTTTGTGCCGTAAAGCGATCCAGCAGATTTCCCTCCAAATCCGACAAGGTGGAGAAACAATTGAAAATGATGGAAAATGATGCAATGGTCTTGTTTGTGTACGGTAATTATACTAATGTCTCAAAGTGAATGCAGTAATGATTTATTGATGTTAACATGCTGCATGTAGCACCTTTAAAATGATGGAGTGCATGTGTGGTACACTCTCCTAATAGAAGATCTTAGCACAGCATGCAGATGAAGTCACAGAACTGCTATACTGTTGCTCTAAATCTGAGAGGAATTGTTCGGAAAATTCGAATTTGTTCCCTTTTTAGTCATCAGAACATGCAATAATCTGCATGTCTTGCTTGTGGAAGTCTGGCAGAGTTTTATGTTACAATATCCAGCTCTATGTATAACCATTGGTAAAGAACATGCTTACATAATGTTTTTGATTTTGCCCACTTTGCCATGTTCTTATGTTTTAACAATTTCTTTTCTTTTAAATGTTTCCCATTTTTATCTTTTTTAATTATATTTTACTAGTTCTTCTTTTAATGCCTATTTGTGAAGCACTTTCTAAACTCTGCTTTACATTAAAAACAATCATGTTGTTTTGATCACTATATTACATCCAGCTGATCCCCAGCAGAAGTAGCCTACTGCAATCCTCTTACAGTACAGTAAATAGATGTACAAATAAAATCTCGGTCTGCCTGGTTCACCGCATGCTGTTTGTTTTCCTCCGTCTTTGTCAACCACTGCAGGGCTGAAAAGCTTCGCTGGAGACTCTTGAGGTCAAGTAGTTGTCCTTTCCTTCCCGGAAACGCTCTTTTAGTTGTCTGGGCAACTGGTTGGCTTCGCTTTCCAGCTTTCCTTTTTTGCTTTTTGTCTGATGAAGAGCACAATGGCTTGAAACGTCACAAGATAGGGTTAGGGTTTTGGTATTGGGTAAATAACTGTGCAAATAGCAGTAGTGCGGGGTGCGGACTCTACTTTTTATTTTTAATTGTCTTTTTCATTTGTCTGACATCTGTAAAATACTTGGATGTACGTGTTTGGAATGTTTTTTCATGGCAGATGTTTTGGGTTTAATTTAAAAATTTGGGCTCATGGACAAAGGTTGAAGTTCATTCGTAGGGTTTCTTTTTTTTTTGTTTTAGTTAGTTTTTTTATTTTATCATTCTAGCCATCCCACTAGCTTAATCTAGTGCACATACCTTGGCAAACCAGCACACCGTTTCAGGTGTGCTGGTTTTCGTCTGATAAGGTACATTTATTTCCAAGTTTAGGTTACTTTGACACTGTGACACAGTAAACTGTCTTGTCTTAAGCTCTATACTCCAAAAACAGTTATAGCTTGAAAAGAGTCAACTCAGTTAAAGGTATAATGTGTAACATTTCCGCTTAAAAAAAAACCCGACTACACCTATGTTATATATTTTTTTGAGTTGTGTACTTACATTATCCCAAATGTTTCCAACAATGTTCAAACCCAGAGAAATCCGTAATTGTATTGAAGGTAACGGTGCGTTTCATTTGGTCGCCTGTCATGGCGTCATATCCCCTTTACCCCCTAACTTCCTGTCATGGCGTCATATCCCCTTTACCCCCTAACTTCCTGTCATGGCGTCATATCCCCTTTACCCCCTAACTTCCTGTCATGGCGTCATATCCCCTTTACCCCCTAACTTCCTGTCATGGCATCATATCCCCTTTACCCCCTAACTTTACGGGGAAACACGGGAAACACCAGATGATCCGTCAGAGAGTGAGGAAGGAAGTCGGCCAACTAGCTAGCTAGCCGCTCTAGCTGCTCTGTTGTTTTTTTCATTCTATTGTTTTCGTGATGGATCACGATTATTCATTCCCGTTTGCTGCGCCTTCTGTCGCCGAAGCTGTCCCCGTAAAAAACTCCCATGATCCCACGCTACTTCACGACGTCATCAAACTACGTCTATTGTTATTGTTTTGATTGAGAGAGCCCTAGAGGCAGAAATTACATATGTGCCTTTAAACAAAACAAGCAGTTGTTTCTGGCTTTGTTACCTAGCTAACTAGCCAGCAGCTAACCTAGCAAAGCAACTAAAGTTAATGTTAACATCAGCTATTAGCTACTAGCCATATGTACCATTAGCTTTCAGGTAGGGTAACAACAAGACAGTGATGATTAGCAGAGTAGATACTATGGTATCTAACAATCTTACACAAAATCAATCAGATGTATCAGTGGCAAAATTATCAGTTCCCAGTCAAACAAGCACAGAAATGAACCAAGTATCCCAGTGGTTTACGTACTCCAAGTCTTACTGCTGCTTTGCGATGCAACCTATAGGTTGGAACTCATGTTGCTGTCTTGACAATTTAGGACACTTATACCTTTTGCTCATTCGGTCGATGTACTAGTTTTTTGTATAGGGATATTTTAATAATAATAAAGATTGTATTTTTGTACTTCTAACTGCTGTGGTGGTCATTGCGGGTTCCAGAGAGCCATTTGGCCTAGCCATCTGTGGTGACATCTTTTCTTTACAGTGTCCTAGCTCAACCCTAACAAAATCTGCTGAGTCATGAATGACTCATCTGTTCTTATTGTAAATATTTCCTCCACCTTGTCCTCATTCTTCAGCAATAACAGTATTTGCTGAGTCATGAATCTCATGTTTCTCACTGCAAATATTTTCCTCACCATGTGCGTCAAGTCCTATGAAAAACACATCTGTGACAAATGGCAACGTCGTATGTAATGTTATCTGCTATCTTTGGAGGTTACGCTGACTGAGAAAACAGAGGAGTGGGGATTTCTGGAGACAAACAGAACAAGTTGCATGCCAAATTGACTCTTTTTTGGAAAGGGAGTCTTTGATCTGACTCATGTCACTCATTCTATGGTTTTGTGTACTTCATAAATGAATGCATAAATAATAACAAACCACTTCAAACAAGTGAGACAGTCCCTTTTCCTTGTGTGGGAGAATATAAAGCTCTAGCTATTTTCAGAGTCTCACTTTCTACTGCATGCGCTCTTAACTGTTGCTGCACTTCGGCTCCATCTCCAAGATGAATTGTTTAGAAAAACCTTAATCTCTTCGCTGCTGTCAGAAGCTACAAGGAATGGTCTGTTAAGTAGTTGGTGGAGACACACGAGAGGTTTGTTTTACAGTATACTAATTTGGTCCAACTGCGTGACATCCAAGAGAGAATTGTCTGCAGCACTAATGCAAGGTAGTATGCAGGATAGAAGCATGAAGGGGGACTTGTACAACGGCTGCCACTGTATGGCCTTGTGTTGTTCTGGCAGTGAGTGTGTAGTCGAATGTGTCGGCCTATAGTTTGATAGAGATCTCAGTTCAAATCCAGCCCGGGTTCCTGGTTCTTACAGGACAGCTTATAGAGATTTCAGTCTTGGAGGCTGCTTCCTAACTCTGACATTTACAGACATGAGGTTTGGATCCTCCAGACTCACACAGGGGCATGGAAACATACCCCCCCTCCATCTCTCTCTATCCTCTCCCTCCCTCCTACTATAACCAGACCCAGCTTCTATAAAGCTCCCTGGCTGGGCTGTGGGCCTGGCAAGCAGCTTGTATATCTGCTGGGCTCCGCTCTGCTCCGCTTGCTCTGGTCTTGGTGCTGGTTCTGGAAGGGAATCTGGGCCCCAGGTGACCCACATCTGCTCCCACTGCACTCATACAGTGACAGCCATTGTAGGAGTCCCCCTTCGTGAATTTTGTCCTGCATCTACTGTATGTTTTATTAATACTGTAGGCAATTCTTTTCTTGGATGTCATACAGTAGAACTCATTTAGTAATCTGTGACACAAGACTTGTGTGTCTCTCAACCAGCTAGTTATCAGACCAGTTCTGTGCAAAGCAAACTTGTTTTTTTTTTTCCAAATAATGCTTTCCTTCCTCATTTGTTCATGCTTCACACGAAACAAACACGGAAGGCATGTGGTCAAAATGAAGTAATTGCGGTCATTGTTTAAAAAGGACTGGGCAGGTTTGTGGTGCGAGGTCGATCAATTCCTACAATTTGAAACAACACAGACAGCAACGCAGGTACATACAGTAGATGTACCTCCTACTGGGATTGGTTGACTAAACCGGAACCAGAACCACTGGTGGATTTTGGTGGGATTTTGTTCTTGTTGGGGAATTTGGATAGATTAATTTTCCTACGTCAGGATTTTCTAGGCACATGACCGTCATGAATGTGTGACAAGTATGAATGCCAAATAATTCCTTCCTTCCTCCTTTTGTTCATGCTTCACATGAAACAAATGTGCTGGAAGGCGTGTGGTCAAAATGAAGTAATTGCGGTCATTGCTTAAAAAGGACTGGGCACGTTTGCCACATTTGGGAGTCAGGTGCGAGGTTGACCACATCCTAAAATTTGAAACAATGTGCACAGCAAGACAGTTACATAGACACACCTCCAGCAACTATTGGTTGAATAACTGGAACCACTGGCCGATTCTGGTGTGATTTTGATTCTTAAAGGGGAACGTCAGGATTTTTTATGCGCATGGACGTCACAAGAAGCATGTATGGAGCTTTTGCGCAACCTCAAACCACACAGAAAGCATGAACCAGGCATTAGCTTGGTGAGCTTACGGTATAAAATGTCATGACATGAACATTTTGTCATCGTAGCTCCATCATCACACCCCCTCAATAGCCCACTTTTGTTGTCCACGCTGAATTTACCTAATTGACCAATCTCCATTCCTGTTGAAAGCAACATTCCCCACC
This sequence comes from Centroberyx affinis, assembly GCF_046629955.1. Taxonomy (NCBI): domain Eukaryota; kingdom Metazoa; phylum Chordata; class Actinopteri; order Beryciformes; family Berycidae; genus Centroberyx; species Centroberyx affinis. The sequence goes on from NW_027279353.1 coordinate 86,918, forward strand.
TCAATCGCCTCAAACGCTGTCCCATGTTCTGTATCAATGCCTCCATTTCTTCCTCTCTCATCTGGTCAGGGGCAGAGAGAGAAAATGGGATGCGCCGTGGCTGCATGGGGAGAATAGCCAATGAGGGCGGCGAAAGAATGAAAGGTGAGAGATTAAAAAAAAAAAAAAAAAAAAGGCGAGTTGCATGGAAAGAAGTGAGAAATCAAAAGTGGTGGAGTGGTTGGAAATAGCGCGGTGCTGACAGGTCTCTGTGTGCACGTCTGTCTTCTCCTGCAGCCCGGCTAATCCCTCTTTTCACCCTCTCTTTCATCTCTCCTTTCATTCCTCAGGTCAGCGCCACCTCCCCACTGACAGGCCAGACACGCTGCCAAGGGAAAAACAGGATGGGCCACCGCTGATGATGTCACAGCTTCGCCTGCTTAAGTGGTGATGGAGTGATGGGCTGTATATGTGTGTGTGATATTTTTTTTTTTTTGTAGGTGTAGTGGAAGTAGTGTAGCTGAAGTCACCAGTCAAAAGAGCTACTGTGACCCCACTTCTGCTTCATTACTCCCAGTGTACCACTAAACATCCACCAAGTGTGTGTGAAGTTACTTATGGGGTGATAGTAAGATGTCAATGGGCTTTCACCCACACTACACACTGACTTGAATACGTTCAATGGAACATTCAAAAACCACTAATGACTTCTAATGGTGAATGACATCACAGCTGTCTTGTTTCCCATTATTTGTCACTTTTTCTCTTTCATCTCTGTCTCTCTCTCTCTCTATGTCTCTGTCACTCTGTCTTTTTCTCTCTCTGAGGTGAAAGCGTACGGTCCTGTTATGTGAACGTGTGGTGAAGACCGTGTGCTGATAGATTTAGTAGGATGGAGTGGGTGTGACGAATACGGAGTGACTTTCTACCTATCTGCCTTCCTCTCTTGCTGGAAAAAGATTGAAGACTGAAAACTGCCTGAGTGAGCAGCTGACTGACTGAAAACTGGATGGCAGGGAAATGAGAAAGAGGGAGAGAAAGACTGAATGTTCACACTGCAGGCCTTCATGCCCGAATTGCTGCTCATATCAGATTTTTTTGGATGACTTCATATTTACTCTAGGATGTAATCCATATCCGATACCAGTATGAAACTGACAGTGATGTTGAAAAGACACGTGTGTGAGTAACAATAACAAAAGATGTCGTATTTGTTTTTGTTTCGAACACATTCCAGTTGCGGTATGTCCCTTCGAGTTTTGACTGAATCGAGGCGTCTCCCCAAATACCAGTCGAGTCAGCTGTTTGGCTTTCGTTCCATTGTTGTGTCTCGTCGTCCTCCACGTTAACGCTGCTCAGCCAATGCTGCCATGTTGCCAAAATTATGACTACTAGTGCAGTGCCCGTTCAAAACCTGCCTGTTCGGAACGGGACGATTGCTTGGCCTCCGGTATTGCTACTTGCAGCTTTCTCGAGAATCGCTCATCCAAACAAGTCGCTTGCTTTGAGCCCTGCTGCTGCACAGAGCGCTGTTCACTTGTTTATTCAAAGTTTATTAATATTGAACGTGTTGCGTGTCCAATCCGACACTGCACGTCCTTGGGTCCCCATCAATACACCCGCCAAGTGTGAAGTAGATCGGACGAACGGTTCTCGAGATATGCGAAGGACACACATACAGACAGAGGTTCCTTGCTTTATAGTATGATTGTCTCAGGTGAATGATGTATGATGATTTAGTTATTGTCATGGCAACGCTGACAAATTCCGATTTGAGTGTTTTAGTTTCAGTTTTAGTTTGGATGCCGATTCACAGTGTGAATGTTGCCTAAGACTTTGGCCTAAATGTTCTACAATGAAACATTTCACAAAAAATCTCAATATATCCCAAATAAAACCACCTGCTCAAGCCGAGACTTGACTTGAAAGAGACAGAGGGAGAGAGAAACAGATAAAGAGAGAGAGAGGGATTATATAGAAACTGAATAGAGACGACTACATACTAAAGTAAACTAAAGTACCCGTGATTAATGACAGTGAAGCGGTACAAGGTGCAGTATGGCTTTTATACAAAGGTTCCTAATGCATCTGAACTGTCCTCTGAAATGTTTTCTACAAAGTTGTGTACAAGAGTAAAGAACAGGAGAAAGCAGGAAAGATCGCTGAGCATGGCGACCAATTCCGTTTCGGTCACGCACTGCTAGCTGCACAGTTGGAGTGCTTCTCCGACCAATCAGACTGCTCGGTTGAAATTACCCGTTGTATAATACCGCATGTACAGGCAAACATACAACAGAGACTACACAGAGAGAAACAGTGGGATGGCACAGAATGAGAGGAAGAGAGAGAGAGAGAGAGAGAGAATGACTCAGGCTCTCCTCCCGACTCATCCATCCGTCCATCCCTCCATCTGGTTTGTGTTTGTGTGGATGTCTCTCATCCTCCAGCTCCTGCCCCCACAATCCCCCATTCCTCCATTACTACCCCCCCCCGCCACCCCCTCCCTTCCCCATGCCACTGGTGCCAACTAGGGGCTGAGACACGTTGTGGAGTCCCACACTAGTGGAGGTTCCCTGGACACGAGGTAGAAACATGTTGGCCTCTCCTGTTTCTGGAACAGCGCCGCAATGAGAGACACTGGACTGGATCAAGCTTTGGCACGGCTCTGGAAGGAACGGGACACGCTGTTCTGTGTGGGACCGTTGCTCTGATTACTGGGGTGATAAAGTGGGCTAAACTAGACAGGCCTGGCTTTAGGATGAAATGCGCTGGGCTTTGGCTTCTATCTAACCAGTCTTGGTCGGGATAACAGCTGATGGTTCATGGCTGCAGATGGGATTAGAGCAGGGGAAAATGTACCACCCTATAACTGGGCTCAGATCTCCTGGTCCGGGGGAAAAAAAGCTAGCTTGATGACTGATGCCTCACATTGTCTTTGGATGTCAGCGAGCTTGGCGCGGGACACTCGATGTCGGTCCTGACGGAGGACGCTCTAGGGAATGACGCAGTAGCTCATCGATCATCCGAGGATCCGCATGGTGTTGATAGCCCTCTGTGTGGAGGACAGGAGCCCAGACTAAGTTGAGACATATTGAAGCCACCTCACTGAACACCAGGGTGAGCGTCATTGAGTGTGATGGAGTGCGCCAGAACTGACAGAGTGGGCGGCGGTCTGAGGAATCTGTGGGTTGAGCTTGGCAACAAAGCCAAGGTTAGGGCTTCCCATAGAACTGTAATGGATAGAACGGTCATTCCCATTAAAATTTAAATCAACGTTCCCGAATAGTCGGAGCGGCGGCCATTTTTATGCGTACCGTCGGGCTAGCTTCTGTGTAAACCTATTTACGGCAAGTTGCTGAGGCGAGAGGTTTTGCAGCAAGAATCAAAGGAACTTCTCGGTTGCCCAAAAGCAGCGGAAAACTGGCACTGCAGCTGAATTAAGTTGTCAGTCATGACAGTTGCTGCTGTCTTTTAAGTAGGTCAAAACATCCACACAGTTAGAGGAAGCGGTGAGTTAATCCGTTTCAGCCGATGTCCGTTAGCTGTTTAAAGTTAGCAAACGCAAATTTTTCCCCTCTCCACTAATGGTAGGCTAAGCTACCGTATTTCCTCTAATATTGGCCCAGGCCTTTATTTACCTCAACTGAAGAGGGTACCAGGCCTTTATTGGAAGCAGGCTTATATTAGAGACAGGCCTTTATTTCTAATTCCCTCTGTTTGATAAGTATATTTGCTCATATTTTAGTACTTTGTTTTCTGATCTGCTTCTGTTGGAGTACGTTAGGTAGCCGTTTCTTTGTTACTGCAATGCATTACCGATAATTACGGTAATCGATGACGGCACGCTCCAGAGACTTCCGCCGGCTGAGCCGTCTTGTGGCATACTGCCATCTTGTGGCACTCGTACGTTACTAAAAACTACAGTTACATTATATAACAGGCACCAGGAGTTTACCGGTATCCACCGTTGTTTTTTCCTTTGTTTTTTTCCCGGCCTGTATTTGGGGCCGGCCTTTATTTGTTCGTGTCGACCACGACCCAGCTTTTAATTGACTACCGGCCACTATTAGAGGAAATATGGTATGTTAGTTTATAGCATTTACGAGGTTATATTAAGTTCAAGGCACCTGTTTGATGGTGCTTACCAGCTAGGTTTGCTGTTATGCAGATTGTGATGAGAAGAGCTAGCGAGAGAAGCACAGTCTCTGATAATGCTACGTTTATCTCATCGTTAACGGCAGATTTCAGTGGAGTCATTCCTATGTTCCCAGGGTCCTATGTTGCCCAGATTTATATGGCACATAATGGGAACCTGAAAAAGATGTTCCCCAGCTCTGTATTCACTTAATATGGTTAGTTAGGGTTAGGGTTAGGGTTAAACATAGGACCCTGGGAACATAGATACGCTCCCCTTTCAGTTGAGTTATGACAGTTTGCTAACAGACTCATCTGCACAGTTCTCAAGCAAGTGTGACAGACTTAGGCCTTAATGCCCAGACTTGTGTTGTCACCATAGCAACTAATCCTTAAAATTCCATAGTCAGCATTTTATACTGTACTAGCCAAATTACAACAGCAAACAGTGGAAGGACCGTTCCCTTCCCTGTGTAACGGGTAGAGCAAGGCATTAACACTGCCAGGGTTACAGATTCAATTCCCACCCATGCTGAAAATGTCTCCACACTTGGTACTGTGAGGCGTTTGTACAAGTGTCCACCAAGTCACATTTGTCCTTATGTATGATTTGGTGGCACACAGGCTTGCAGTGTCATATGTTGGTGGCTGGTACACCAACAGAATTTGTTCCTTTTACAGAACACAGCATGGCAAAACATGATTACCCTGTTTAAGCAGGGTGGAGTTAAAGTACAAACTTTACCAGAAGTTATGTAACATGTCTACATTTTTCAGTCCCATGCAGTGTCATTTACTGTAACATGCTGGCAATATCTTGGCGTTTTTTTTCCCACAGAACCCCTTCATCCAAAACCCCTTTGAACCGTATTTATCCGCAACTAGTATTACCTCGCAAACTGCCTCATGTTACATCATTATAATTGGTCACTTAATGTCGTCTCTGCATCAGGGAGGGAAGTGTGTTTCATGTTTACACTTCTGTCTGGTTGTGGATCCTGTGGGAGAGCCTCATGCTTTTAAAGGCTCGTTCACACCAAGAATGTTTGGAGCGTTTTATTTAAGCTCTGCAGTGTTTTCTCCTTTAGTTCGCTTCATTTGGCCAGGTGAGAACAATGGCATTCAAACTCGGGCGGCACCAAACAGCCGCATCGAGACGATTAAAAATGCGGGTCTCTGTCTTCTTCCAAGCAAACTGCGGTGTGGTTCATTAGAGGTGAGAATGCAATCTGAACCAACTACAGGAAATAACCCCAAAACACAAGGTTTTATGGGTACAAGGAGGCGAATGTTGACATCTGATAGCCAGCAGTTACTCATGCTTGGAAAGCCGAGCATGACAAAATGAACTGAGGGCAAACCACAGTCTGGACTGATGCTCGTGTTCAGCTATTTTTTAATGTTCTTAACTGGTATGAACACCAGAGAAGGTCAATTACAACAAATGCTGCGGCCAAAATCTCTAACCTTGTGGGATGACAGATTACAAAAATTCTGTCCAATAAACAAGCATCTTGTGGGTCCGTGTGACTTTTGTTTACAAGCCCTGGTTCACTTGTAATTAGGCAGTGTGAACTTAAACAAACCAAATACAAAAAATGCAACAAAGTAAACTTTTCCATGATGTTTCGGACCAAAGAAAACAAACTGTAGGTGTGATCGCACCCAAAGTAAGAACAGAGCAAACAAGAACAAACACCATTTGTTTATGTATTCCTCAATATATCTCAACAGACAGACGTTTTCTGGACTGCGAGGCTTTTCTTCCTCCTGACAGCGGGTCACTGACACTTCCCATGTGGCGCACCATAGCTCAGAGTTTCATTCAAAGCCCCTTTTTATTACCGAGGAAGAGCTATTGTGTTGGAGATTGTGGCTTGGAATGGTGTGTGTGCATGTGTGTGTGTGTGTGTCTGTGTTTGGGCTGGGTGTGTTGGACTGGGGTCGGCAGTTGTGCACTGCAAAAACTGACAGACTTGTTAAGTTATTTTATCTTGTATCCAGACTTATCAAGCTTATTTTAGGATTTTTGTTTTAATGAAATCATCTCACTGCGGTTTCAACAAATTTAACTTTTTTTTTTTCAGGATGATGTAACTTGTTTCAGGACATTTACTTGTTAAAAGTGAAATTGTCTTGGAGAAAGTTTCTTGTTTCCAGATTTTCTTTATTGCTTTATGACGATTTCTTGAAAGAAGTCATATTGGCGTGAATCAAGTGAAATTTAGCGAAACCAGCAAAATTATCTGCCAGTTCATTTAGTTAAATTGACTGAAAATATCACAAAATAAGCTTGATGAGTCTGGAAACAAGTTAAAATCACTGGAAAGCTTGTCATTTTTTGCAGTGTGTGGATATGAGTGTGTGTGTTTTCAAACAGGAGGGGGGGGTTAAGCTTAGTTTGATCACATCTTCATTGTGCGTTTGACTAGCACCCCCTCCCCCTGTCCACAACACACACACACACGCACACACACACACACACACACCCGTGGCCGTGGCGCCCACACAGGGATTTCGCTCACATGCCACTCAAAACAAAAATGACCTCCTTGTATTTCCCCCATATCACTCTCTGTCCCACGCCCGACCTGCGAATGGATTGGTCAGACAGAAAAAACATGATATCACTCGACATAGATGCGATCGTCCAATCGGGTCGCTCCTTTCTGACATCATATCCCCTCGCCGTCGCTCTTCCTGGGAGGCTGGGTTACCTTGGCAACGTGCGCACAAGCAGGATTGAGTCATGGGTTTGTTGGGCCCCCTGAAGTTTGACAAGGCTGCGTGTTTTTTGGTAAACAAACATCTTGATTAGCATGTAGCGGGACGGGGGGAGGCGGGACGGGACGGGACGGGGGGGCGGTCTGGCAGGAGGTAACATATCAGAGAGCGGCTTTAACTTCACATTTCCCTCTTTTGAAGTTTTAATCAAGCGGGTATGACAGCACTCCTGAGTATAAGCATGCACAGAAAGCCGTCATAGTGTGCGCACAAACACACACTCACACACACACACTCACACACATACACACACACACACAAACACCCTGCCTGGCCCTCTCCTCAGATGAGCCAAAGTTTGCTCTTCCCATGGTGCTTTGTGCTCGGGCGATATCCCAGCCGCGCGCCGGTTCCCTCTGAACTCCCAGAACTTCATCAAAGAGGAATGAACAGAGCAAGGAGGGGTAGAACAAAAAAAAAAAGAGAAAAAAGGGAAAAAAGAGGGAGAGAAAGAGGTCTGTTTTCCTAATCACATCCCCATGGGGTTTCAGCTGCGGAGGTGAGGGCGAAGTAAACAATTTTGTTTATCATGTTTTTGTGTTGTGTTGTTCTCTCATTTCGTGGCCTCTTTTGTTTCAAGCTTTTCTTTCCACCCTTTCTTTTTTTTTTTTGCTGAGGAATAGAGAGGTGATTAATTCAGATCCCCTCCCTTATTACTCCCCGCTCTTCCCCTCTCCTCTGCTTTGGGAAGATTCCCCCCCGGTAATTAATTCACAGCAGAAATAATTAGAGCGGGAGGGGGGGGAGGGGCATCGAGAGAGAGAGGGAGAGAGAGAGAGAGAGAGGGGGAGAGAGAGGAGTGGAAAGAGATATTTCAAGAGAGAAGAGGGGACAATGAAGAAAAATGGAGAACAGGCGAGATGAGAGAGGGAGAAAATGGGGAGCGAGGAGTAAAAATGGGGAGAAGGGAGTAAAAAAGAACATTTTGCACTTCTCCCACTTCTTTCTGGAGGCTTCTTACTCCCCCCCCCCCCCCCCCCCCTCACACTTTTCTTCACAACTGTGTCCAACTGGCTGACAGAAATTAAAAGCCCCAAATTAGGTTTGCCCCTGAGCCTGGTGGCACTCTGCTGCAGAGCGAGATGGGGCCGATGCGGAGAGAGATAAGAGAGATTTAGATAGATGGATAGAGTGGCTGACTAATGGAAAATGATGTATGGACGTATGGATGATGCCTGAAAGACGAGAGGAGGGAAGGATGGAGGGAAGGGAAGGGAAGGAGAGAGGCAGGAGAGTCGCTGAGGAGAAAGGAAGAAGGATGATGGGTGAAGGAGTTGTTTTCCCTCTGTTTTCCCTTTGCTCAAATTTGATTGGTCCCTCCGGTCACCGCGTAATCCTGATGGGGCGTCCAAGAGCGAAATGAAAAGGAGTCTAAACATCCAAGTGTTGTACTGCTACCAGCGCACAAAGACAGGGGTATTCCTATTCCCTATTCCTAATTCCTCGAGAACTATTCCTTTCTAAACTCAATCAAGCGCTTTTTCCATTTGATTCCGTGTTGAGTGCCAGTTTATTTGACTGAGGGCGACTTGATTGGGCTGCTGGGCCGTGACGAATCCTCGGAGCTGGCCTGGCACGCCTCTGAGCTAATTGGCTAACCGTGTTAAGGACCTGCAATGTGCTTATTCATTCCTCAGGTACTCTCCATCCCGTCTCTTAGTCTCTCGTTTCCTCCCTCCCTCCCTCCTTCCCTCCTCTCCCTCCTTCTCCACAATCTCACCTCTGTTTCCTACTCTTCTCCTCTTCAGCTCGTTTCTGTCTACTCCTGCTTTCACTTACTCTCACAAACATACTTTTTCTCTTACTTACTTACTCTCGGTTTCCCCCTCCCCAGTTTCTTCCATCGCTCTCTCTACCCCAGATGCAGCCAAGGTAGAAGTCTCACTTTTTTTTTGGCTGCATGTTTTCGCCGAACTCCCGCAGCACTTTGGCTCCGTCCTCAAGAGGAATGTTTTGGACAAAGTTGTTTTGCAGTTTTGTTGTCTCTTCAGTTGTAGGAAGTTTGGTTGGATAGGTCTTGGTTGAGAGACATTCGAGTTTGGCCACAAAAGATACCAGAAGTGGGGACTTCAGACTCATAATTTCATAATTTTAATTGCCTGAGACTTGACTTGGGTTCTGGTGACTTGGGACTCGACTCTGACTTGTACTCTGATGACTTGAAAAGGTTTCTAAAGTCTTGACTTGAGATCTTGTGTTTGTGTAAATGACTCAGATTGAAAGTGATGAGATTTGTTCCAGCAGACGACTGAATTTAAATTCTGTTTTCTGAATTTGTATGGAATGATTGAATTTATTGAAGTTGAAACTGATTATAGAAATCAAACCATATTAAAACTATTAAAACCATATTGCATTGAAAAGTCCTAGATATTTAGTTTTCTTTAAGATATTTAATTGATACTGGACTCTAGATTTGTTCTGACTTGACTTGCTGTTCTACATTTAGACTTGAGACTTGACTTGAGACTTGTGCCTCAAGATTTGAGACTGACTTGGGAGTAAAGTTGACTCCTCTGCAATATACAAATTTTCTGTGTAATGTTCAGGATAGATGCCTGACAAAAGCATGGAGAGGCGCCTCTACATTGGGTACCACAGCTGGGAAACTTACAGTACCTGCTCACTTTGATGGCCTCCAGATGTGCACGCCCCCTCCCCCGCCCCCCCTCTCCCCATCCTCCTAATCTCTCTCCATCAGACCAGACAGCTAGCCTGGTCTTTATCAATACTCCTCCAGCGCTGATCCAGATTCATTTTCCCATTCAGGTCTTGATGGATGGGAGAGCAGCATCCTGGTCAGAAAATCGTAAATCACAGCTCCCACTTTCGGATGCTTGGCAGTTGATGCGGTGTTACTGTAGATGCTGCCTGCACCAAACCACCAGCTTGGTTTTTCTAATCGCCTGGTATGTCGGGGTTTGTTTATTATTTTTCAGATTTTTGGTTTCCCAGGAAGAGTAGCCGTTGCCTCGGGACTAACTAACAAGAATCCGAATAAACAATACACTCGCTCAAACTCGAGGCACACAGAAGCTTATTAAGTCTGGATACAAATTCTGACTTCTCAGCAGTAGATGTACTCCAGCCAATCCCCCCACCTCCATTTCTTTCATTTCTTCCTCCGCAGACCGAGAGAAACTGCAGCTTAATGGAACTACAGCCTGTTCTCTGCTCACCGTCCGCTGTCTGGTAACGTCTGACGGAGCGCTCTGCCTCGTTAGTTTATATTAGATTCAGGAGACGTTTGCTAGAGCGATTACACCGCGGCCGACGGTGGGAACACGGCTCCGTCGCCCCGGCACCGATGTCTGCTCCTCCTTCAGCGGGGAAACATTTGGAAAACATTTTCGGTGTGATGCTTTTTTTTTCGCTCTCTACAGCTGTCTGATTATCTGTTAGAAAACGTGCACCACACTTGTATCTGTCCCCTCCCCTCCCTTTTCTTTTTCTTTTTCTTGCATTACAAATAGGCTTGAACTCTGACTCCCAGTCTTCCAAAACGTGTGTGCAATCCCCCCTCTCTGTGTTTCCCATCTCTTCGCTTTACCTTTGGCTGGAGGTGTTCGCAGCATAACCATGTAAACACACTGCTAATCAGTGTCTCTGTGTTTGCACGGCTTATGTGTGTGTGTGTGTGTGCGTGTGTGTGTGTGGATAGTGTGGGTGTAAAATGATAAGGCTGAGTGAATGATTCCCTCCAGTAAACAGAGAGGAGCAGGAGACGGAGCAGAGGGCAGGCCAGCTGCCCTGGGAATCTGGATAATCCATTCTACTCACTTTATTAACATCATTATGGAGGAAACAGAGAGAGAGAGAGAGAGAGAGAGAGAGGAGACGGGGAGGGATGGAGGGATGGAGGGATGGAGCGATGCAAGGTGGGAGGAGGAGGAGGAGGAGGGGCGGGACGGATGGAGGGACTGCAGGCTGAGAGCTAGAAAGCATGTTAAGCGTAGAAGAGAATTTGGTGGTGAAAACAAACAAGGGAGAAAGAGGGGTCACAGAGAGGGACAGACATGTCAGCTAATCAAAGCTGTATCTACAGTCACAGACATTGTATTGATCCTTCATTTATTCTGAATCACTGCTGGAGACAATTCTGTTTTTGAATGTTAGAGAGTAAAGCCAAATTAATCTGTTGTAAAATAAAACTGTCAACCAACTTTAGCATCAGTTTGTGGAGCTGCCCCCCCCTGCAAATCAAAATCTTACCAAGTGTTTAAAAAGCTAGTACCATGTATATCCTATGATGTTTTAATTGTGTTTTTAGTGTGTTTTATATATATACTGTATTTATATATACTGACATGCTCAAGACATGCTCATTTCACTATTTTACAGTAAAGCTTAACTGCAGCCATTTTTGACCTGGACCATATTTTCACATCTTTTTTCATTATACAGACCAGTTCTGATCAAAATCTTGTCAGTTGCTTCACTATAGAGCAAGTTACATCTTGCTGCAGCTCTCCAACACATTGATTGCTCGCTCTGTAATGAAGTAAATGAAAATTATCTAAAGCCATGCCTTTCTCTTACAGTTTTGATGCTTCAGCACTTGCTCGTTTCCTTTATACTGGTTAGTTGCAGCTGCCTGTCTACATGTGACATGAAAATGAAACATATACATGTCTTATTACAGAGTGAGCGTCAACATGTTGTAAAAGTGATGCTTTGGCTGTTTTTGTGGTTGAAATTTGGACAGTCCATTCACGCGTTTGGAATAAATTGAGACATAAGAAGCTCTATAGAGAAGCAACTGACAAGATTTTGGTCAGAATTGATCAGTATGTTGGAAAGTGACGGGAAAATAGGGTCCAGGTTGAAAATGAATTTAGTTAGATTTTAACTTCTATCGTTACAAAACTGGCTGAACGTACCAGCTCCAAGCAAAATATACTGTATTATGTTAAAGGTAGAATTTTATTAGAAGCTACTAAAGTGAAGGGAAATGCGAGGGCGTAGCCTGGAGGTTAGAGAAGGCTTGTGACCAGAAGGCTGTTTGTTCGATTCCCACACTGATCGGGAAAATCTGTGAGGGACAAACGCCTGAGGAAAACTCTCCTCTGCTGTCCCACTCGCTCCAACAGAGCAGCTCAGTGGCTGCTTCAGAGTAGACTGCGGTTGAAATGGCAGAGAGCGTCGCTGAAAACGACTGAGCATGCTCAGTCAGTCTTCCCTGGATAAATAAAGGTTTCAAAAAAGCAAAAAGTGAAGGAGGAGAAAGGTTGGACACAGGAAAAAACCCCCAAAAAGAACTGCCGTTTGCGACATCAGTCCAATTTAGTTTTTTTATTCTGTGAGTGAATCAACATGGCGAAAAGTTAATTTGTTTGTAGCCCAAAGGAGCTGTGCAGCCAGCGCCATGCAGATTATTGTTTTGGAATACAGGCTTTCTTGATGTTATCAATTTTGTCCTATAACTATTTGTGGGCTTTTTCTTTTGTCACTGGCTCACAGGCACACTTTAATGTCTCTGCTCTCTTTGCTCATATCCCAAAGAAAGTTCCCTTTACAATGTTTGTCTTGAGATGATTTAATTAATCGGCTTATCCTCTGTTTATTGTCAATTATGTCAAACTTATTGCCATTTCTGGAAAATGCTGCTCAGAGAAGTGAGTGGACCCGGCGCGTTGAGAGGATAAGAGAGGATAGCCAAGGAAGTTTCCAAATAAAAAGGAGCCATGCACACGTATTAGAATGAGGAGTGTCACACAAACAACTTTCTCATTGTGGAAAAAGTAATGAGCTCAATTCCGATTCCTCTCACATCAAGAGTCGCTGTTTTTGTCACGCGGGTTCTGAGGTTAACGTTCGTTGTGATGGTTTTTATGAGTGTGGTGACATGGCACACTCACACAGCCGGGGCCGACGCAGGGACGGAGCGCACGCACACACACACGCACACACACACACACACTCATGCACACACACAGGCTCATGTGCACCCTCTCTCATGCTCTCTGTCTCACTGCTTCTCTCTCTTTCTCATGCACACGCACACACACACACATAAACACAAACTTACATTTACATAGGCACACATAAATATTTACATTCATACACACAATTGCACACACACACACACACACACGGACACACACACTGGCTCATGTGTAGACACTCCCATGCTCTCTGTCTCACTGCTTCTTTCTCTCTCTCTCACACACACACACACACACATATGCACATAAACATAATTGCACACACAAACACACATCCTTGAATTCACAGACGCACCTACACACATACACACACATACACACACACACACACACACCTCCAGCCAGACTGTTGGTTAAGCCTCATTTAGCCTGGTGTGTAACTGTCTCTGTGTAACGAATGGCTTGGGTCCTACAGTCACGAGCCCAGCCATACCATCAGCACATGTCCCCATACACTGACCAGACACACACACACACACACACACACACACACACACACACACACACACACCCCTACACACACACACACACACACACACCTACCTCTCAACACTACCCAGATATCCTGCTTCCAGCCCCATCTATCACCTCCACGGTCTCCTCCACGCCCTGCTTCACATCAGGGGACCACCGCACCACCTCCAGCCCCGGCCCGGTGCCCCGCTTTGGGCCGCGTCAGTGCCACACCTCCCCTCCTCTGGCTGGAACTCCCCTGTTTAAGATGCACCGTCACGTCCCCCGGCTACCGCCACCACTTTCTCATTCTGTCCACAGCTACCGGCAGCGGGAAATTATGACAAATGGCCTGGTTTTTATGGCTGTTTTTTCTTCCTATTTCTCAGTTTGTTCTGCATGTTGAGAAGAAGAAAAAAAAAAGAGACTGAGAGGATTAAAACTTTCCATTTTCGGTGATGACTCAACGCAGCGCAGTGTTTGGTGGTTTGACCTTTTATGAGGTGTGCGTGTGTATGAATGTGGACAGTATGTGCGTTTCTGGTTGATGTGCATGTGTGTAAATGTGGATACGTGCGTGTATACACATGCGCGTATGTATAACTGGGTTTGCATGTGTGTGTATGTGCTTATGGGTGCGTACGGAGGATGAATACAAGCATCGAGTGTTCCTGTCTCTCTGCTATTCATTCTGATAAGTCCGTGATTTTGCACATTGGCGGCCCCAAATGGCAGCAAGAGGTAACTGCTTGACATTTGAGGACTTCACTACCCAGAAATCCTGTAAGGTGACATCAGTAAACTGCACACAACACGCTCATATTTACCAACCACCCGGTCTGTGATGCTTTATAGCAAAGGAAACCAAAGAGACGAGAGAGGAGAAGATCTAACGTTGGTGAGTCCAGCTTTCTCTGCTGCTGTTTAGGAGACAGTCTGGATTTCACTCTTAAAGGAATAATAATAACCTTTATTTGTATAGCACCTTTCATACACAACATGCAGCTCAAAGTGCTTTACATCAATAGAAGGCAGATGAAAGACAGATTCAATTTATATAAAAGAACAAGCAAAATGCATTGCATTAAAAGAATCAAATCAAGTAAAATAGAAAGATATTTTTCCCCCTTAAAGGAAACACATGGAATAGTTCACCCAAAAATGAAAAATGTTGTCATTACCTACTCACCCTCATGTCAGTTGAAACACTGGTGAAGTTTATTTGTTTGTTAGTTTGTAGCAGCGTTTTTCAAAACAACAGAAGTGAATAGAGACTGTTTCTTTCAAGTTCCAAAAAGGGCAAAAAAAAACCCCATAAAATTACTCCAAACATCGAAGTGTTCTCAAGCCAAACAAATGCACTGTTGGTCCAAAAGTCTGTAAAATGTTGGGCAACACAGTGCAATTAAACCAATGAGCAGATAATGACAGCATTTTCAGTTTTGAGTGATTCATTTGGGCAAACAGGGTGAATCTATAGCATCTCATTTAAGGGGGATGGGACAGTCTTCCCTATGGTGGCCCCATTTTGTATGTAGACTGTTTCCTTTAGTCTAAATTACCTAGAAAGAAGATCTACATTACATATCTTAAAATGTGTTTTGGGAGCAATTTTCCAATTCTTTCTTCCATCTCTGCTCTTCTAAGGTTCCAGAGCCTATAGGCCTAAGCTTCCACAGAGTGTCAGAGAAGAAAAACACGGGGTCATATTTATTTACGTGCAGGGTCACAGTTAGCAGGTCATCACAGCGGGCTCTCGGATTAGACTGGGCTTCTTATCATCTCTGTGTAAACTGCCCTCCGCATTGATCAGCACCTTTACCGGCTTGACAAATATTGACCTATTGTGATTTCCCACCAGATCCACAGATTAGAAGCGGACCGCAGTCAAATACTCTGCCTCCCCGGTGGGAACGCAGGTGTATTTGGAAGGGCAGATCGCACCTGACCACAGACACAAGTGTGTGTAAACAGCAGAGAGACCTTGAGATTTTGGGGTTCACCTTTTGGCATAACTGGGATTCTTCCCTGGTGATGTCATGTGTTGAAAACATCTGCAGGGACCTTATATTAAAGTGGGAATATTCCTGATCTGTGTTTTTTATTCTTTTAGTCTCCATCTTTGTTGCTCAGCCTCACAACTGTGGTGTTTCTGCACTGCACTTCCCACAGATCACCTGTCAATTACACAGTGTGGGCGGAGCTTGGATTTTCTGTTGATGCAGTTTGAGTTTCTCTTTTCTTCGTCTGCCATGGTGGCTATTGCTGCTCATGCTAACTACCCAGTTCTTCTTTAGATTTAGATTTAGATTTTATTTCGAACATGTTAAAAAAGTAAAAAATATAAATGAGAAAAACAAAACAAATATAACCAATAAAATCAACAGCAAACATATACAGTAAACTCTCAATACACAACATAAATAAATATTTCATGTCCGAAAAGGAGAAGGAAGAAGTGAATACTTATCAAGTCCTACCCCCTATTTTTATATTTTATCTATAAACTTAATGTTAGACATAAATATTCCAACTTTCTGCCCCAGTGTTCATGAGACACAACTCAAATCAATCAAATCAAACAAAAATCAAACATTAAAAACAAAACAAGAACAAAACAATCAGAATAAAACAAACAAAACAACACAAATCACAAATTCTTCTGTTGACTCCAAGGTTAGGTTGAATCACTGTTGTGTTTCATCAATTGGCAATAAAAAGCAGCAAAATGGACGTTTAATGATATGAAAATGTAAAGGATTATTACTTTAAGTTGCAAGAAAACCAAATGTTTGATCATCACTTCTCAGAGAAATGCTGATTAAAGTGGTAATCCTGTAAACAAGATCTGTCCGAGCCAGGCTTCCACACACTAAACAGCACAAAGGAGCGAGAGGGGAAGTAACATCAGGTCTTGTGTTTTGGTAAACGTCTCGGTGCAGGACTCGGTCCAGTGTTAGTAGAAAGCCTCTAATTAAAAAGTTTAATAGGCGATTCAACCGCATCATCCAGCCTGAGTGTGTTCCTCGCTTCTCATTCATTCCTGCATAGTAATCAGACCAGGAGTTCCCAGGCCTGCGGTTTTACACACACACACACACACACACACACACACACACACACAATGTTGAAATCTCTCTTTTTTCCCTTTTCTTTCTCTCTATCTCTCTTCTCTCTTTCCCCATCTTCCTCTCACCATTTCTTGTCTTTCTCTCTTTCTTGTCTTTCTTCTGCCTCCCCTCCTGACCTGATGAGAATGGCAAAGCATCTTAAGAAAAAAAAAAGAAAAAAAAAAGTATCTCTCTGGTAGGCAGCACATGTGCCGGATTATCAGACGCTCGTAAGAGAGGAGATAGTGTTTCTCTTGCTAATTTTCCAGTTTTTTAACCGTCTTGCATCTTGCAATCTATCCCCCTGTGCCCGGTCCAGGCGGAGGGTCGGGTTACTCGTTTCTGAGGGACGGCGGGCGGAAGGACTCCTGGGTTAAAACCAATAATCCCTGTCCCGTTCCGCTCGCTTGCACTGAGGTGTTTTGCCCTCCACCCCCCCCACCCCTTCACCGACCCCCCAAATTAAAGTGGAGCCTCTACAACTGACCTTCCCCAGTCCTTGCTGTAACATGTGGCTGGTTTAACTGTTAAAGTGGACACAGGAATGGAGCGGAGTAGATGTTGAAGGGGGGGTGGGGGGAGGATCTACACACACACACACTTTGCGGATGTACAAACACCCAAACGCCATACTCAAACATCCAGGAAGCACATGCACGGATCACATGTGCATATATGCAAATGAAGTTTGATTTCCGCCAGAATTCTAGATAACCAGGACCTGCAACGCCTCATGCGTTTATGCAAAATAATAATAATAACTTTATTTGCATAGCACTTTTCTTAATACGATGTTAACAAAGTGCTTTACATACAATAAAACCCAAAGAGACAGTGATGTAAAAGTACCACAATTGATTAAATAAACAAAGTTGAATAAAAAAAGAATAAATAATAGAAATAAAAGGTAATACAAGACATACACAGATACAGCAAGAAAATATATAATCAAGCAATCAATCAATCAGTCAATTTATTTAAGTGCAGAATCACCATGAAGCATGGTCCCAATACACTTATTAAAAGAATACATAGGACAAAACATACAGCAAGCAAATAAAATAGTTAAAATAAAACAACCACATCGAAAACATCAATGTTAAAAGGATACAAGAGGAACAACAAAATAGATGCAACAAAAACAGCTGAACCACAGGAATGCCCAGTCAGTACAAGTTGTCCCCTAAAGAGACAGCAACAAATAACTAAGAAAGTAAAAAAAACAAGTAATAAGCCAGCAAAAGAGGATACTGCCACTGTGATAGTTGTCTCCTTAGAAGCGGCTGATGGCTGCACATGACTCGATAACAGAAGTGTCAAATACACTTGAGAAAACACCTTGCTTGCCTAGACCATAAGGAAAGTTTCCGATGTCCTAATTTGATCCCAATATTACCTAAGAATAGGAAGCAATATTGTAAGTCTATCTAAATTCTCAGGGTGCGTTCACACCAAGCGTGTTCGGAGCGGTTTATTCGAACTCTGGCCCGTTCCCTCCTCCAGTTCAGCACCGGAGACGTAATCCGAACCAACTACAGGAACTGACCCCAAAAAGCAAGGGTTTATGGGTAGAGGGAGACGGATGTTGACAACTGATAGCCAGCAGTTCCTCATGCCTGCAAAGCCGAGCAGAACAAAATGAACAAACTGCAGTCTGGAAACCAAACCGCATATTCAGATATTTCTTCATGTGTTCTTAACTGATATGAACACCGGAGAGGGGAGATTACGGCAAAGAGCGCAGACAAGTTCATCATGCTTAGATAAAGTTACAGGGACTGTAAGTCTGACCTTTAACCTCTAACCTGATGGGACGACAAATTGCCAAAACTCTGTCCAATAAGCAAGCTGCTTGTGAGTCATGTGACTTTTGTTTACAAGCTCTGGTTCAGTTGTAATTGGGCAACTTAAACAAACTAAATACACAAATGCAACAAAGTCAACTTTTCCACACTGGTTTGGATCAAAGTAAACAAACTGTAGGTGTGATCACACCTTCAGAGGTTTGGTCAGATTACAGGTACAGGCTCTCAAGAATAATGGCATGAATCGAAGTTCATGCACACACACACACACACACACACACACATCTACACACACACACATGCATCCTCACACTGACCTACATGTGCACACACACAAGCACATGAACGCACAGCCATGCACAGACTTATCCTTATCCATGCAATACTTGTACACACACACACACACACACACACACACACACCTACACACACACACACACACACACACACACACCTCATCCCAGCGCAGCAACCCTGATTGTAATAAAGAAGAAACAGGGATTTCTCTCTAATTACTTTTAAAGCAGAGGGGCTTAGCCCGGCCGGCTGAACCAAGCTTAAAAAAAAAAAAAAGCGGCCCTCCCCCTCGGTGGTTATCAAGCCCGGTCCCCAAATTGCTCAGATCGTGGCGTCTCTCCGCTCCCGTAACCCGATCCGGGAGGCGCTCATTAGAAACGGCAGATAAAGATCAGCAGGAATATTAAAAACAAGAGTGTGTTACATCCTCCTCCAACCGGTTTTCAGTTGTTTCCACTGCCTCCCTCTCCTGTTTCCAAGCCTGATCGGGTTATTATAGCGTCCCGGGCCAGATGAAATCGATAGGGCAGTGTTTTTTTTTGTTTTTTTTTAAAACTCTGTCAGGTAATTAGAATGATAACCCAGCTGGAGCAATAATGCAGAACTGGTGTTGGGTACACAGCCAGTTGTCTCTTTTTATCTTTACTCCCTACCTCCTCTTTTCACATTTCTCTCCCTCCTTTCCTCTAATTTCATTTTTCTCTGTGTTGATCCCTCCGCCTCCTCCCCCCCCCCCCCCCCCCCCGCCCCATCGCTTCCTAACCCCGATGATTTCAACTTTAAATCAACCGCAGAAGCTTGGCCCGTGGCGTTTCTGTTGGATAATCGGAGCTAAGGAAGCTGGAATCGGGACAGGAGAAAACAAACCGCTGCATCACGGTCGTCTCATCTGTGATGACAATGCCGATTCTCTCAACAGACTTTTCGCTGCGTGTGATTTCACTCGTTGTGAAACCGACTGTGACACGCGAACGCCAAATATGCGTGTGCAACACTCTGCCTCCTGATTTCCCAATCTCAGTCCAAACCAGGAAGTCAGCTCATGACCTCTGGTTAACACTTAACTTCACAGTGACTCTATTCCACTGCATTAACCCATGTATTTTCTATTTTTTTAATATGCATCTATATTGTTTTCTTCTATTTATGCATAATTGTCTTGTATTGTTTTTTTATCTGCTATAGACCTCTTTTTTAAGATGAGTCCTGAATAAAGTTTGAATTGAATTGTATTAACCTATGAAAACGTATTGTAATTTATAAATATACAATAATACTGCATACAAATCATAATGCATGATGCAGTGTAACAGCGCTACGTAAATAGAAAGTGTACAAATGTTTGTACTTGTGTAAGTACTTAAGTGCTAAGTACATCATGTATGAGAGAGATACTCATTAAATACACAGTACAAACATAATTGTTTGTACTTAGATGATGCTGCCACACCCAATATTAATATTTATACAGTATTATTATGTAGATCCAATGCTTTTCTGTGGGTTAATACAGTGGTTCTCAACCTGGGGGTCGGAACCCCCCCGGGGGGTCGCGAGAAGAGTAATGCGATAGGAAAAACACATTTCTGCTATACAAATTTATTATCATGTCTATTTTTTCTAATTTCTGTCTAATTTTTTCCTTCTTTCTTCCTTTCTTTTCTTCTTTTTTTCTTGTGAATGTTTGTCAGCCTCTAGGCCTCATCTAATAATGAATCAAATGAAACAACCTGAAAAGGGAAAATCATTCTTTGGTTGATCTCTGCAGGCTTGTGTCCGGGGTTGTGAGCAGACATCGCTTCGTTTTAAGGGGCAAAAAGTTTGAGAACCAGTGGGTTAACACACTGGAATAGAGCCAGTGAAAAGAAAAGCGCCACCAATGTCTGTGTGTAAAATGTACTGTCAACGTTCTTGCGTGCTCCACCAGGGCAAAAGCACATTGTTTATAGAGAAAATGAAAGTGGGGAGGACACAGAAAGGGATAAATGGAAAAAAGACATAAACAAGCATGCAACCTTGTAGGAGAGGATCTCATTTCAGGAGCAAGAGGGTGAAAAAAAAAAAAAAAAGAGCCAAAACAAGGATGAGTGAGGTAAACATCTCCAGGGACGGAACAGGGTTCAAAGGGTGATGTTTAGGATCACAGTTCACCTGGACCCTCCTGAGCGTGTGTGTGTGTGTGTGTGTGTGTGTGTGTGTGTGCATACATGTGTGAGCAGCTGTGGGTAAGAGTGATGGGAGCTGTCGGACAGGGTTGAAATGTCGGGCTCCTACTTTTTATGAAACTTTTTACTGCATGTTCACAGAACTGAACTGAACTGAACTGAACTGCTGCTGCACTTTTGCTCAATCCCCAAGAGGAAATGTTTGGAAAATACAAGTTTTTTCCTCCATTTTAGTTACTGGAAGTTTGAAGGAGCGGCCTGGTAACTAGTTGGTTGTGAGACACTTGGGTTTTGTTTTACAGTATGCTAAATTAATTCTACTGGGTAATGTTCAAGAAAGAAAAATGCACTAAGAGGGGCTTCTACAATGGCTGTGTGTGTGTGTGAATGTGTGTGTGTGTGTGTGTGTGTGCGTTTACACACAAACACATCAGCCTTGTCATGTGCAAGGACAGAAGTAACTAATGACATTTACTCAAGTTGCTGTAATCGAGTAGTTTTTTGTGTACCTGTACTTTTTTGAGCATTAAGTCAGTAATTTTACTTTTACCTAAGTATGTATTTACTTATGTATTGTACATTTTTGCAACAAAAACTTGAAACATAAACTGACAAATTGTGGATCCATTCAGTGAGAAGAGGAATCTGACTTTACTTTGTTTCTTTATTTATAACATCTTCTCTAAAAAGTAACTCAGTAACTTTTACCCTGAGGACATTTTAAACGAGCTACATTTACTCTTACTTGAGTGGATTTTCACACCAGCACTTTTTTACTTCTACTTAAGTAAAATATCAGCAAAGTAAAAATACCTCTACTTGAGTTGGACTCTTTCCACCGCTGGTTATGTGTGTGCTTCTTTGCATAATGACATGCGCCCGTAACTTTGAAGCTGCTAATTATTTCTTATGAAGAAAATAGCTTACATGACATCACTAGTTAATGTTTGCAGCACAGGGCGGTGCAGGAAACACCGCCGTGTGCTCGCTTCCCACAAACAGGTTTGTGCTGCATGGCTAATGGTGTGTTGACTGTTGGAGTGACTCAGGAGTATCTGTCTGCCTGTTAGCTAACTCGCTAACTGACAGTAGGGGATTTTGCACATCCCACACAGCTACATTGTTGTTATAGGTGCATTTTTTTCTTTCTTTCTTTCTTTGAATGTTTCTTTCTGTCCCATTGTCTTTGCCTTTCTTTCTTTCTTTCTTACTTTCTTTCTTTTTTTCCTTTGTTTATATTTTACCACAGTACAGTCACCACAGCTATGAAACTTCGCCATGGTGTGGGAAAATCACTTTGCATAAATCATAAACTCTGTCCTTGAGCAGTATATAATTAATTAAACAAAGTAAATAAATTTAACTTCAACTATAAATCTTCTCACTTTAGCTGTAATTTAAATCTCCATAATCCTCATTGTAGCTTCTCAACTGAGTTTTCGTGACATTGCATTACAAGAGAACTTCTTCTGGGTTTGTTGTCTTTTAGTTTGCATGGACCGCTGCAGCATGATATTGGTGATGTATAATCATTTGGTGGTCATAGGACAACATACTCTTTTTATAGCATTTTGTAACAAAGCATATTGTTGGATAAAGTATGTATGTATGCTATAAGCTATGTTTGCTAACGGTTCGGTTGTTAACGTTAGCTAGCAAGCCAAGTAAATAAGCTAAAATACTGTATTCTCTATAGAAACGATGAAGGCAGCTGACCAACTACAGATAGTCAGAGAGCTGAGATCACATTAAAATAAAGTGATAATTGATTAGATCTATATTCATCGTGGACAGTGAGTTCATGACTAACAAGACAAGACTCCTGTCATCTCTAAAGTTCTGACATATTTACGAAAAGCGCTAAATTGTTAACAACATGGAGTATTAAAACTTGTTCCAGAGGACACTGTTGTCACAGAAAAACGTCTTTTTTCCTCTTGCCAATGCTCATATGCAGAGCTGTCCAAGATATTATGACATTCAAGACAAATCTGGTTCACGGCTCCCATCATGCATTTGTTATTGTTTCAGCTGTCAACAGTCATGACATCATTCAGTCCACAGTGTGGGGAGCTGACGGTTATGCATCTGAGAATATAATGTTATTAAATAATTTCATATGTAAAACTCTTTAACCAGCAGATCCTCTCCCTGACTCACCTTATAGCGTCACTAGAAATGAAAATATTACACTGCGCTCTCTGATGCTTATCTTCTCCTCTCTCCCCTTCTTTCTTTTCTTTCTCTCTCCCTCTCTGTTTTTTTAACCTTTATAACCAGGGAAAATTTACTTAGCATGTTAGCTTTCTCAGCCACTCCCTGCTTCACACTCACGCTTTTACGTACACACACACACACACACACACACACACACTCATTCCCAGGTGCTGCCCAGTCTTCTGCAGTTCAGTGTCTTGCTCAAGAGCACACTGTCGGTACTTGCAGGTGGAGGGAACATTGTGTCTCATCATTTCCCTCAGCCATTCCCAGTTGGGATTTTAACCATAGCGAGTGTCTACTATCAGTCTATCATCTGATCTGTTGTTGTGGAGGCTTCTCTGTCATCAGACTGTGAAGTGTATATTTTGATTGTGGTTTCAGTGGCTTCATGCCTCATGCAGTGACGCAAGACAAGGAAATAAACGTGTTGGAAACACATTCTTAGTCGGCTATTGACAGTTTTTATTCATATTAACCACCTGTCACGCTTTAACTGTCCAGCCCAATGTTTAGCCTCCATGTGTAAACACTCACACCTAGAGCAAACAGTTTCTCAAGTCGATTAACATGAATCAATAATCATTAGATATTATTAGAAATTACAACAATGAAGTAGGAGTTCACTCCAGGTGTGTTGTGAACATCTGGGTTAAAGTCTGGGAGTCTGGGTTAAAACTTTACTATTTTAGTGCCAGCTACCTCATGGTGAGCTGATTCACTGCATTTCTGGACCCTCACCGTCCCTAAAATCTACAGCTGTGATCAGCTGGCCAGTTATTACTAATACAGTTTTGAACTCCTTATACTGTCTGCACAAGCCTTCTACAGTTTAGCCTCAGGAGTTATGTTCATGCTTCACAATGCTGAGAACCTATTTCCTTGCATTTTATCCTACAAACACTGTTCCAATGCACCAGTGTTGTCATGATTACATCCTACTATAAAATGAGGAAAACTCTGTCTGTCTGTCTGCATCAGTTTTGCTCCTCAATGGGTTGGCCAATCAATCTGAAACTGCACATGGGCATTGAGCATTGGCATAGGCAGGGACTGACAAAGCTGAGCAAAAAGCAAAAATTTACACTGTTTATGCGCATTTTTGGCAAGTCTGCGTGGAGTTGTGGCGCGCGCATCCCCGGGTATGGACTAGTTTTGAAAAGGAAAAACCGAATTCAATATTGAACTTACATCAGTGGTCTTCAGTCCTGGTCCTCGGGACCCAGAACCCTGCTTTGTTTCAGTCCTGCCATCTAATCAGGGACTCTTTTACACCTGGGATGCTCTGGGTCCCTGTGTTGCAGGACTTCTGGGTATTGAAGTTCATATTTTTCAAACTGTTACCTCTTGCTGCTAATTGGAGTCGTCAATTTACGAAGTTGCCTCATGCGGCTTTAAGTTAGCGTGTCAGTTGGTAGTTCGTTATGCTCCTGCACCGTCACCAAGACAAAACATTCATTGTATCTCTCTAATGAAGTAATTCTGTTTCTAATTCATGGAAATCGTTAAATTCTTAAATTCTCTTTGGTAAGTAAATAATAAGGTACTAGTGGTGCTGCTGTCTCTACTTTGAAAGCGTTTTGAGTTTCACCTCTCACTCAGGCATATTGTATCAGAGCAAGAACACCCTGCAGGACATTCCTTCCTGTGATTATGGGCACGATGGTGATGCAATGTTGGCATCACCGACAAACCCACAATCGCAGTAAAGAATGCGCGCTCGAGTGCCGCGGCTTTCGCACAAAGGAAACATGCTTGAATGTGTACTAACTGAAAAGGTTTCTTCAAAGCAGTGTGCATACCTGAGAATAAAACACAGGAGAGAGAGAGAGAGAGAGAGAGAGACGGTCCAACTAGTTCGCTGGTTAGAGCTGGCAGCCGAGGCATCACAGGAATTATCGGCATGGTTAGAACGTGTTTTTGGCCCAAAGGGATTGCTCAGCTGAAACTAGCTGTTGTCTAAAACTTACAATAACATTCACATTTTATTCCACACCAACTTCTTCCTAAAAAAAACCCCCCTGATTTACCCAGATTACTTTTCCCCTTGATATTCTGTTTTGGACGTTAATCCACTCAAAGCGAACCAGATTTATCCCTGAGAATTAAAGGCGGAAACACTGTGTACTTACACCCATTAAGCGCTCCCATCATTGTAAGTATTGACGTGTGCTTTTATGTGTGTGTGTGTGTGTGTGTGTGGTCCATAAACCCTCTCTCCCTCACCTTCGTTCCCCACAGAGAAGCCCTCCACATCGCTCTGAACAGATTTTCTCTTCGTAATCACCACCGACAAAACACCGACCCAATTATTCTGACTGCTCAACCTCACACACAACAAATCCCCAATTTAACCCTTCGTCCTGACTCCTGCTGTTTGCCTCCACACACACACACACACACACACACACACACACACACACACACACACCTTCTCCTCCTTACCTCCAACCTGCTTATCAACCAATAAACTCTCAGACTATGACATCACCAGACAGGAAACCAGTTATTTATGTGGGTTCATCGTAACAGAAACTATAAAAGGCCCGCATGGCAACAAAGGCAGGTAAATAATCACAGAGATCTTATTTTATGATCTACGGTCGATGACATCATCCGACCCGGTCAGTCAACCCTTGCGCTGTGTGTGTGTGTGTGTGTTTGCTGGTGGTGGGGATGAGCTACAGTAGCCTATAGGGGACATGAGCCACCGCCACACTTTGATAAACAGATAAATGTGTCGACGCTACAGAGGATTTGGCTCCTTCTGTTGCTGCTACAGATGATATGAGAACGATAAATATAAATTATAATATGTGCCATTTGGTGTGCTTTCATCCAAAGTGCCATACAGTACCATGAGTGCCTATATTTCTAGGATGGGCAACCCCAGCTGGCCGTGTTAATGCCTTGTTTTGAGCAGGCAAGTCACATATTTTTCGCTGCTTTGGTATTTGTTTTGATGAGTTAATGTAGCTAGCAAGTGCTAATTCAGTAGCATTCATCAAAAATAAAATAAAAATCAATAAAATGACTTCAGAGCTTACTATCGATCCCAGTGATGGATGCAGCTGTTTTCCAAGTATCTTTTTGAAACTTTTACTGTTGTCTTTCAAATAAAAGTTGTAGAGCACTGGGAAGCTTTGTCAGAACTGCTGTCCATGAAACAAATCTGATTGGTAGGAAAACAAGAAAATGCAGACATCTGATTGGCTGTTGACAGACAAGTTTCCCTGGTCGCTCAGCTCTAAATGAAAGGACTTGTTGATTGTGTTGTTTGCAGTCTGTACGCAGGTTTAGGGTTGTCATTCCCGCTATGGCTACCCAAAATGTAGGCTATGCATTCATGGTACAGTGAGGCACTTTGGGTAGAAGTGTCCACTAAATGGCATTTTTTAAAAAGAAAATGTTGCTCTTTGATGATAGAGCAGCTATAGAGGGAAGAAAGTTTTTATCTTTCAATCAGGAAAGTGAGGTTGTTATCTGAGAATGTGTTCATACTTGTGGATAGTCACGAGGAGAAGTGAGATGTTTTGTCCTTGCTCTTATTTGCCCTCTCAATTCACTCATGTAAATTCAAGTCAAGTCAAGCCATATTTATTTATAAAATTTGTTTGACAAACAGGTTTGTTGCGAAGCACAGAACAAACAAGGAACAACAAACACATTACAAACTGCAAGATACGGGGCCTTGTGTGTGTGTGTGTGTGTGTGTGTGTGTGTGTGTGTGTGTGTGTGTGTGTTCAAGCTCACTCCCAGCCACTTATGGGCAGTCTCCACTCACATACAAAGTACACAACAGAGCCACATATCTGCCACTGTGCATCTCACTCTGCCTCAGCTTTAACAGCGTTGTGTTGAAGAGCAGAGAGAGTGTGTATTCAGTCTTAACGCCTGACTGCACCATCACAAGGGCCGTGGGTGGAGGAGCAAGTCTCCCACAGAATGAGCCAAGGGATTTTTTTTTTTACGGTCACACCCCGTTTCATACCTTTTGTACGGTAGACAGGTAGATGAGTGTTTCCATGAGATTTGCCCATGGGAATTAATGGCAAAAACACAGTGTACCTCCATCCATCCATTTCCCCTCATAAGTATTAATGTGTGCTTTTATGCTTGTGTATGTGTATTAAATATTAAAATTACTTTTGACACTTATTTTGCCAAGTCGCTGGTGGCCTAGCTAACTACTTCTCTTTGAATTCCTAGGTTATAATGCTAGCTAGCTAAATTGTATCAGGAGGGACTTCAGAGATATGGTCCAAAGTATACTGGAGCACACGGATTAAAGGCAACAAACTTTATTGCAGGACTAACGTTTCGACGCCAAACGTTAGTCCTGCAATAAAGTTTGTTGCCTTTAATCCGTGTGCTCCAGTATACTTTGGACCATATCTCTGAAGTCCCTCCTGATACAAGATTGCTCTACTCTGAGAGCACCGGACAGGCCTACTATTCCTTGTGAGTTGGTTGAAGCGTGTTAAACCTCTTCCTTCAGCTAGCTAGCTAACCTTTAGCTAACTGCATGCACAGCTAGCAAGCTAACATTAAAGGATACGTTTGGCGATTTTAGACCTGTATAATTTGTCTGTTACACACCTGTAGTGCACAGGCAATATTGGCTCCAGATCTGTCAGTTGAAGCAGCGAGCTCTGCTGCCTCTTGCTGCTAACAATGAGTCCAAACAGGGTTTGTCAAAATATCTCCAAAAAAGCTGTTTGTGTCTCCATAGGGAGTTGAGAGTAAACATGACTCGGTTCCTCCGTTAAGCACACTTTCACTAATCAGGAAATCACAGAACTATTTTTTTCTCTGCCGCAGCACAGACCGCTGTGGGGTGAAAAGTCGTTCCTGGCGGAGTGATCTAGTTTTGGACGGTCAGGTCAGATTGTAAACAGTAGAGTTCGGTAGAAGTCTTTTTGGAGACAAACCCCGTTTGGACTCTTTGTTAGCAGCAAGAGGCAACAGAGCTCGCTGTTTCAACCGACAGCTGACTCTGGAGCCAATATTGTCTGTGGGTCCAAGTACTAGAGGGAGTTTCGAGTTTCAAGTTTATTTGCCATTTACATAAAAATGCATTGGAATTCTTGATCACGAGCCTTGCGTCATTTAGCAAAAAGAACACATGAGAAACCATGAGAAACATGGTAGAAAAAAGGACAAAGACACAAACAAAATAAAAGCATGATAAAACATAAAACCTATGCAGCAGTACATGCATTGTCGGCAAAGTGCGATAGTTGGGATGGAAAAGACAAATTATATATAGGCCCAAAACCGCAGAAATTATCTTGGTAACACTTTGTAATAACCATCATTAATAAATGGTAAATTGATAGTTAATTAAACTTTAGTTTAGTTATATTTTACTGTTAACAAACAATGAAATGATCATTAATAATGTTTACTAATTATTAGTAATGCTATAATTTGTTATTTTATCATTCGTTTGTGTAATATAAAATAATTTGTTTATAAATTATATATTGTATCATAGCTTTTTACCCTTTTTACCGTCTCTTATCAGCTATGATACAATATATAATTTATAAACAAATGATTTTACAAACTAATGATTAAATAACATAAATTATAGCATTACTAATAATTAGTAAACATTATTAATGATCATTTCATTGTTTGTTAACAGTAAAATAACTATTAACTAAAGTTTAATTAACTATCAATTTACCATTTATTAATGATGGTTATTATAAAGTGTTACCATTATCTTTTAACCAATTGGCTTTCTCTACAATATCAATACAGTCCGAGCCAGATCATTTTGTTATCTTCACTTTATCTAACTCCTAGTTGGGTTTGCTACTCACTGGGGAAAATGGCAGTTTGGTCAGTGATGAAGTAATATACACAAACGCTCTGATTGGCTGAAGGAGGTGTTGGCTCCAGCACACTGAAAAATGTTTTGTTGAGGACAGCGGTGACTTGGCAAAATCAGGACGTGTTTGCGTTTACTTTGTCACATTCCTAAGCAACAAGCAGAAAGTATACTTGCTTTACAAACTTTCACAAGCCTTGCCTCTCAGCCCTTGCTCAGTGTGCCACCATTCCCCAGCTACAGCTGAAGTGTGTGTGGAGTTAGTCGGGTGGAGGCAGTGCCAAGGCTGCGTTTCCCATGCATCATAAACTGCCCGCAGTGAACGACGAGCGGGCGCTATAAAGAGACAGAGGGAGTTGAGATGTGTGCCAAATCATCATGCTATATGGTATATATTAGGCTATTATACACGCACGCTTGCTCTGTACAGTATATGCACGCAAAGTTGCACATACAGGCAGCTACACACATGTACATTCACATGTAGCCTTTATGTAAGTCACAATTTTTACTGTTGCACTTTGGCTCCATCCCCAAGAGGAAGTCATTGGAAAAATCAATTTTCTTCTCTGTTTTCTTCTGTCAGAAGGTACAAGGAAGGTTCTGGTAACTAGTCGGTTGAGAAACATTAGAGTTTTGTGTTACAATACACTGTTTTTGTTCTACTGTGTAACATTCAAGAAGGAGTTGTCTGCAGTAGGCTGCTAAAGCGGGATGGATGTAAGATAATGAATGGCATGAAGGGTGATTTCTGCAATGGGTACGTCTTTATGCACGTCTGCAAGCACACACACACATGCACACAGACACACACACACACACACACATTTGGTACATGATTCCTGAGGGCCGAGTGTGTTTTGTGTGGCAGTGAACATGCGGAGCAGCCGGCTCGCTCACGGCTTGTACTTGGCTCCCTGCGTCCCATTGTGTTGCTGTTGGCATTGAACAGGCGGCATTTTTAATGCAGCAAGAATCATAAAGAGAGACGAGGGGCTCCGCAGCACAGTGAGCAGCGGCCTGGCGTTTTATGAATCTGCCTCTCTCTGTGTGTGTGTGTGTGTGTGTGTGTGTGTGTGTGAGAGAGAGAGAGAGAGAGAGAGAGAGAGTGAGTGTGTGTTAATGGAGAGATGAAAGCAGCCAGGCACCTAATATCAGCGAGAGAGAGACAGAATCAGCTGAGGCCTGCTCAGCACACACATGTGCACGCACTCACACACTCACACACACTCCTAACACACACACACACACACACACACACAGGTGGGTCCTATGGCTCCGTAGGTCACCTGGGATCAGTTAGTGCTCTCCGGGATCCGTCCTGCGCTGCTGCTGTTTAACTCTCTGCCAGCTGGCCTCAGACCAGCGAACAGAGGAGACACTCTGCCTCCTCAGAGAGACACAGACAGACAGAGAGAGAGACATGCAGACAGAGAGAGAGACATGCAGACAGAGAGAGAGACAGACAGACAGAGAGAGACATGCAGAGAGAGAAAGAGACAGACAGACAGAGAGAGACATGCAGAGAGACAGAGAGAGAGAGATGCAGACAGAGAAAGAGACAGACAGACAGAGAGAGACATGCAGACAGAGAGAGAGAGAGACATGCAGACAGACAGAGAGAGAGACATGCAGACAGAGAGAGAGAGACAGACAGACAGAGAGAGAGAGACAGACATGCAGACAGAGAGAGAGAGAGACATGCAGACAGAGAGAGAGAGAGAGAGACAGACAGAGAGAGAGAGAGACATGCAGACAGACAGAGAGAGAGACATGCAGACAGAGAGAGAGACAGACAGACAGACAGAGAGAGAGACATGCAGACAGAGAGAGAGACATGCAGACAGAGAGAGAGAGAGAGAGAGAGACCTGCAGACAGAGAGAGAGAGAGAGAGAGAGACATGTAGACAAACAGAGAGAGAGACATGCAGACAGAGAGAGACATGCAGGCAGACAGAGAGAGAGAGAGAGAGAGAGAGAGAGAGACATGCAGACACAAAAGACACAAAACATGAAAGACAACACATGGACAATCATTCAGAATGAGGCAATCAAGATTTGAGATAATAACTCAGGTAAAGACTTAAGCAGAGAGAGATGAGAAAGAAGATATGTGTACAGTATATATCAGCCAGGCAGAACGCCTCCAGCCATGTAAGCTGAGATAAGGACGGCAAACACTGTGAAAACTTACATACACACATACATAATACATAAACCATGTGTGTGTTGGCACTAGCATTCAGATAAACTTAGGAAAAATAGATAGACTCCTGCAAACCAGGTAATATAAACACAATCAAGGAGCATCATACAGGCATCATGCAGTGGAAAACAGGATTTTAACATATGCAATTTGGTGGATGATTCAATCCAAAGCATCTAACAATACAGTAGCTTTACTATTTACTGTTTTTGTTTTAATCTTATATACATTGTTACAATCTTCCCACTTTATTCTACTCTTATATACATTGTCTATATTTTTATGACATCTCTCTGTGTTTCGAAGCACTTTGAGCTGCATTTGCTTGCATGAAATGTGCTATACAAATAAAATCTGATTGATTGATTGATTGATTGATTGATTGATTGATACACTTTTATCATGGATGGGTATCAAACCCTTTCCATGGCAACTTTAATGCCACATTCTACACACTGAGCTATACCAGACCATGAAAATTTTGCGATTTATGTTCATGCTTGCTCTGGTACAACTGCAGTGTTCAAGGCGTTGCCTGCATGCCAAGGTGCAAATATGAGCTGATCTCTCTCTCTCTGTGTGTGCAATCATATCCACCCATCCATCCTTCCATCTCTCCTCTCACCCGGCCATCCATCCATCTCTTTTTTGGCAGCCTGGACATTCCTCAGACAGCATGGTGCCTGTCTCTCCTTCTGTCTGTCTCTCTCTCTCTCTCTCTCCCTCTTCGTGCCACTGTTTCTTCTCTGCAGAGGCAGGAACTCAAAGGCCAACTTCCTGCTCCGACTGTGTCATATTTCTCACATACACAACAAAGCAGCTATTGTTTCCTGTCAAAGGCATCCTATCGTTATAGTAGTACACATTGTAGAAGTCCCATGTCCCATCTATCCTGCATAAGTACTGCAGACAATACTTTCTTGACCATTAGGGTAGAACCAAAACAAAGAAAACATCTCATACTGTTATATATCATCAATCTGTGATGTTCAGTGCATTCCAGGAGTTATTTTGTGTTGTAATTTACTTTTTTGGTGAACCCACTTTCCCTCAACCTTCCTCATCTACTTGTACTTCTGTTAGTGATTTCCTACGTTTACCCAGAATGCCTTTCAACAACCTCCAGAGAACGTCCCTGAACTTGTTGCATTTCAGTTTTGGGTTATACATCTAGAGGTGGAGAGTGATAGCAAAATAAGACCAAGAGAACGAGGTCTTTCAGTCAAGAAAAATTGAGCCGCACCCCTTACCCAAAACCTGACTTGTCTCTCTGCTGCATTGCATTCTGGTCTCTCTCCTGCTCCTGTGGGTGGAGAAATTGGTCTCTCCTCGCTCTTTGATTCTGAGGGACTGACACCAAAACCTGATGTTTACCGCTGATGTTTTAGATCGCTGAAACACACACTGAAACCCCACACTGTTTTAGGGTGGATTTTCCCTTTCAACATTTCTGTAACACAAGACTCAGACCTTGCGGTGGTTTTCCAAACAATTCCTCTTGGACACGGAGGAAGATGCGGCGTTAGTTCAGTGTACATGCAACAAAAAGTTCTACTTCTACCACATCTGGATGCTGCTACTTGCTTGTACCATGAAATAAAAGATCACATTTATATTATATTGCATTATAAGTCAGAAACTGAAGCACTGGCTACTGAATCCCATGGCTGATTTATTGGCCGGTGTGATGGGCATTTTCCAGTCTCAATCACAGAGAACTTTCATGGTGTGTAATCATCCAAATCTCCTCAGTATAAATCTGTCCCCAGGCTGCGTCCAAGTCAGGCTTTTCTGTCTAGATACTGTGCTGGATACTGTCTACAGATAACACACACACACACACACACACACACAAATGGGTCATTCATGTCCTGATACATTTCAATCAAAAAAAAAACATACATTAACAAATGCACATGTTCACATAACGCATACACACACGCACACACACAAACATATTGTAAAACACTTTAACACTGTTAGCAGCTATTTGGATTATACCTTGCATTTCTAACCGGCCAATTGTAGACGAGGTGACGTCACCTCCAGATGTTTCCAGAAGCTACAGTGGAGTTTGATATGAGAAAATGTTTCAGGATGTAAAGCATCAGCGGTAAACGTCAGGTTTTGGTGTCAGTCCCTCAGAATCAAAGAGCGAGGGCTTCTTCTTTCTAGAGCCGCCATTTTGCACCGAGAGACGTTCAACAATCACACAGGGAGAAATCCATCGTAGAAGAGGAGAGAGACCAGTTTCTCCACCCACAGGAGCAGGAGAGAGACCAGAATGCAATGCAGCAGAGAGACAGGTTGGGTTTTGGGTCACTTTTTCTTGACTCGAAAAACTCACTCTCTTGCTCATACGACAGTATCACTGTCACTGTGTCCACCTACATACAGTATATATATCCCACAGCTGAATGCAAGTCCAGGCATGTTCTCTGGGGGTTGTCAAAAGGCATTCTGGGAAATGTAGGAAATCATTAACTTAAGTAGAAGTAGATGAGAGGTTGATGGAAAGTGGATACATCAAAAAAAGTAAATTACAACACAAAATACAATCACAAAATAACTCCTGGAATGAATTGATGATATAACAGTGGTGTGTTTACAATGGTGTGTCCATTGTAAACTGTTTCCCACTTCAGTAAAATCACCCTTGTTCTCAGCCTAGTTAAAAGAGGATGCTGTCATAAAACTTTGTTAGGGAGAAACCTTTTAATCTGCTAAATTCTTAATCATTCTATCCTTTAAAGGACAAATCCCCCAATTTTTTATATAACAGTGGGGATTTTTCCTTTAAAGGATAGAATGATTAATTGAAGAAATTGAAATTGATTTACTGAAGTGGGAAACAGTTTACAATGGACACACCATCCAGTTTGATTGTGAGTGACTGGTGCGCGTGTCTGGGTGTGTGTGTGTGTGTGTGTGTGCATGCGGCCATTTTGTGTTTGTGTGTGTGTGCCTGAGGTTGAGTTTCATCCGTACCATGATGCTTTGCTGGATCGCAGCAGCATGACACCGACAGCCTCGGTGACAGATTCAGGAAAGACACCATTGTTTTGTCTTTGTTGCCGGTGTGTTTCTCAATTCATTTACCGCATTTATCGCGTGTTACTTTGCAGATCATTTCCCATTACTGACACTTTTGATTGAAAGGCCATGTCAGTCAACAGGCAGCACCTGGGAGGTTTGGTTATTTGAGTAAGTTGTGTTAGACATGCAACATGGGCTTCCACATATCAGTTCCAAAATGAGCTGTGTGTTTCCTGCTGAGCAACATTTAATCAAACATTGACAGTTTAGTGAAGTAGTGCAAAGTTCACGGATAAACTGAAAATTAAATATGTCACATTCCAGAGTGAGGATCAATATGTTGGAAAAGCTTTGGGTGAAGCCTGGCAGCTGTAGTGAAGCAATTTCCGAGATTTCAATCAGAATCGATCGGTATGATGGAGTCCAGGTTAGAAACGGCTGGTGTTCTCCTTTAAGTATTCCTTCATTAGCTCTTATTCTAAATGATGCCTGACTGGTTTCATTTCGTCAGTAGTTAACAAGCGCGGAGGAGGGATGATAGAAGGGAGAGAGTGAGCTATGCGTGTCTAACGACCACAGCGGTTACGGCCAACCGTCTGGCACGGCGTCACATGCCGTAATATCTCCAGCCAGTAACCCGGCTGGCACTAACCGATCAGCTGTCGTCATTCTCCTTATGAAGTACGGGCGCTGCTGTATTGCGCCGCGCAAAACAGACCGGCCCCGTTTCGGCTGTCAGTCACGTTAACGAGCCAGTAAAATCCCACCCTCGCCGCTGGAGGGGCGGGACCCCGGGCGGGGGGTTGTTGCCCCGTTAAAGTTAATGAGCGCTCATATCTTTTACTGGCAAATTTTCACCTGCATGGCATGGGGCTTGAACGCCGGAGTGCGTCTCCACTCCAAATGTTGCTGCTACTGCATTTCATTAATGAATGGATGACGCAAGTGTGTTGTGTTTGGTGTACGGAGGTGTGAACGGTTGGTTGTTTTTAATAATTCCTCGGTCCCCATGGTGTCACTACTTCTGTCCGATGATGCAAGCTGCTGCTTTTATGCTTGAGGTGGGGAAAAAAACACATTTTAACCAGCTTTGAGATGAAGAACAGTATAAACCCCAAATGCTTAACACATGTCAGATAATAACGATATGTATAACCTTTGTGGTGCAGAAGCCCTCATAAATTTTGGGGAAAACAGTTCTGTGTGATAAGCAGGAACTTGACAACAAATTGGGTATGGGAAGAAACCAGTGCTTGTGTTTCGTCAGCCTTACAAGCCTTAATTTATACTCACAGCGTTCATAGCTTGACTTGTAGAACCTTGCCAACTGGTAGGAGAAGTGAGCTTGTAGCTGGTTAGATGCCAGTTTGAATCCCGGACCAGCTGGGAATGAGTAACACTCTCCCCTCCATCAAGAAAGAAAGTTCAGGTGCCTTTGAGCAAGGCACTGAACCCTCAGTTGTGCCAATGGAGTTGATTAGTGGCTGAGGACACCTGAAGACTGTGGTTGTACAATCTGATTTTGTGGTGTTGCTGTCGTCCCTGGAACGATGTTGGTCCAGGTCCGACAGTGAAACCAACCAATCATTTGTGACTTTTCTGTTGCGATATCACAACACCACAACTTGTGCGGAGAAGGTGGGCAATTCATCACCAAACTATAACATATATGTAAACCTGAAGCTGTAAATAAATTGTACAAAAAAACCCCCAAAAAACGGTTTAGGATGGTGTAAAGTATGTATTCAGATTATAGTTGATTACAGTTGTTTGGCTAATGTTTGTGTTAGCTTGCTAATGTTAACGCTATCTATCTGGCTACATTATTCATAGTATTCTATTACCTCACCACACGGCCATCTTGGTAGGAAAATAACAGCTGTAACTTATAATCAAATGACAGCCACAGGCCAATAAGCTCAGTATATTGTAAAGCACCATATTGGTAGGAAATGCATGAGACATCATTGGAATTACTATGAATAATAGCTAACTTAGCATGCTAACTAGCTAGCAATACATACAGCTTCCAGGTGTAAATG
The DNA here is from genome assembly GCF_046629955.1 of Centroberyx affinis. Taxonomy (NCBI): domain Eukaryota; kingdom Metazoa; phylum Chordata; class Actinopteri; order Beryciformes; family Berycidae; genus Centroberyx; species Centroberyx affinis. The sequence goes on from NW_027279353.1 coordinate 122,930, forward strand.
TGAGTTAAAGGAAAGTGTTTATGTACAGTCAGTCTTTTTCTTCTTTCCACCTTCCATTGCTTTACATTTCCCTCACATTCAGACTGTAAACAGAGAGAATACACAACATCAAATTCATTGAAATGCATATCTGTAATTTAATGTAGAGAAAATTGCATCGAAGAATGACTATTGCGTCTGTTTCTCTGTCTTCTCACGAGTTTCACTATTTACATTGCTCTTATTCCACTGTATTCACCTGTGTATTAACCTTAACCGTTGTATTAACCTGTGGAAAAGCAATGTAAGCACATCGGGACGTCATCAGAGTTTGATTTTCCATGGATCCTGACACCGGAGTGTGTGTTTCACAGCAGCTTTGTTGAGGTTTCTGAGCCTTTTTCTGTAATTGTGCGCACCGGCTTTGATACCATATTATTTTGTTGCTGAACGCAGGACAAAATAAATAGATGTCATCTTCACGGGATAGATGGTGAAATTTGTGGTTCGAATTTCCCTGGCTCGTGACGCCAGTTGCCACGACAACCAGGAAATGTTTTCATTAAAGACAGGCAACATTGTGGTTTTTCATCTTTTTCTCTCTGTCTCTCTCTCTCTGCTCTCTTTCTATCTCGCTACAGAACGCATCTCGCTGTGTACGTGCGTGTATATGTGTGTGTGTGTGTGTGTGTGTGTGTGTGTGTGATGTGATGTGATCCCAGGTATTCATACACAGGGGCGCCACGCTGACCAAACAAACCTGTTGAGGGAGACATGTGACGGTGCGTCCATATGTGAACCCGATCCTCTGTTTGCAGGAGAAGCCAAACAGCCTCCGATGTTATCTGGGAGAATCTGATCTCAGTCTGCGGCGGATGGAGGAATGAGGCTGAGCTCGACTTGAAGCTCTGCAGCCACACACAGCGAGGAGTCGGGTCTGAAGAAGAAGAAGAAGAAGGAGAAGGAGAAGAAGAAGAAGTCGGCATCGTTTTGTTTTTTTCATCATATCTGTGAAATGAACGATGACATAAAGGATAGAGGATATGGAAATTAGATTCACCGGTTGAGATCTGGTGGAAATTAGATTAGATTAGATTCATCGTTATTGTCATTGCACAGAGTACAAGTACTAAGACAATGAAATGCATCTAACCAGAAATGCAAAAAGAAGCAGTAAAAGTGCAGTGCAATGTAATGTACATATATATAATATATAAATAGAATAAGCTATAAGGGTAGTATGAATGTGCTAAGATATATACAGTATGAGCAGTATTAACAGTATCAACAGTATGAACAGTGGATATGAGTATGCAAGATATATGAATATGCAAGATGTATATAATAATATATATAGTATATGCAATATGGTGTGTATACACTATGAACAGTATTAACAGAATGAACAGTATGAACGGAGTGGTATGAATATGCTAAGTAAATAAATAGAATAAATAGTAAGTGATAGTATGAGTGTGCTAAGATAAATAACAGTATGAATAACAGATAAATAACAGTATGAATAACAGATAAATAACAGTATGAAAAGTATAGTATGAGTGTGCTAAGACAAATAACAGTATGAATAACAGATAAATAACAGTATGAAAAGTATAGTATGAGTGTGCTAAGACAAATAACAGTATGAATAACAGAATAACAGAAAAACAGTATGAACAGTATAAACAGTATGAACAGTGGATATGAAATGCAAGATATGTACAGTATATATATACTATATAGGTAGTACAGTAAGAAGATCTCTTCTCATAAGGCCAATATCTTTCCTCATAATTAAGGGATCTTTTCTTCTTATTATGAGAAAAGGATCACAAGGCTGCCGTCGGCGTCACAGTTCTTTATTCACAAGTTAAGGGAAAATTTAGGGGGAAACCTAAATCCGTTTCTAAGCCCGCAGAACATGTCAGCACACATATTTTCACCTCTGCTGCACAGAATAACATATTCTGACATCATTCAGCTAAATTATGTTACATATCTATAATGATCCTTTTTCTCATGAGAAATAATAAAACATAAGAAGAAGAAGAAAAGATCTCATAAACCTGTAATTTTTTTCAACCTGATCTCACACAAATACATGAAACGAACACTCTCAAAACGCCGATTTATGTGCTGTGGAGAAGTATTATGTGAGAATAACGTTCCTCCACCGCGAATTGAATTACGTTTCCTCCGCCACAAATTGAATTATGTTCCAAAGGTCGGCTAAAACGGTGAAGTTTAGGCAAGTAAAACAACTTTGGTTAAGGGTTAGGGAAAGGCTTTGGTCATGGTTAAATAAGAAAAACGTCAAAACGCTAAAAATGAAAATGTGACTCACGGTAGAAAATGTCCTCCGTGAACGCTGGGAATTGAACTCCGGTCGTCGGGCATTGAACTCATCCGCCCATCCACCGCCCGACCACAACACCCTTACTTTACTTTCCACTGCGCTGCTTTAATGTGACTCTACTTCTTCTTCATAGTTGTGTCTCCGTCTATCCGATTCGTGCTGGGAACGGTTGTTGTGCTGCTAATTCGGTGTTAACAAGTTGTGTTTTTCTGTGAGATCTGAACGCACGATAAAGTCTGGTTAGGCATTGTTTTTTCATCAAAAAAGAAGCATAAACCATAAAGCAGAGGGTGCATCAGGTCGTTGCATGCATTGAAAACACAGTATGTGTTGTTAGGTGTTGTACGGTGCATGAAACTAATAAAAACGGAGGAGTTTCCAAGACCTGCAACCAAACCGCATCAGGCTGAGGGAGCAGGCAGCGCACTCACAGGTAGCAACGGTTTACAGAAGGAGCAGATCGCCTGTTTGTTTAAGGCTGTCGGTTATGGAGCGTGACCAAACAGACTCTTAACCCCATTCCTTTCTCTCTCTCACCGTCTCTCCCTCTCCCTCTCTCCTTCTCTCTCTCTCTTTCTCTCCCCCCCACTCACATTCTCTGGCTTCTTCCATGTCTCTCTGGCTGCGTTCAAACCGCAGGCCTTCACGCTCAAATCTGAATTGCTGCTCAAATCAGATTTTTTTTGGATCGCTGTTCGTATCTATTCTGGGATGTAACCCGTGTCTGATACCGATGTGAACTGACAGCCATGTTGAAAAGACACAAAGAATAGCGATAAGGAAAGATCCGTCTTTGGTCTTCTTTCAAACACAGAACCACAAAGCATAGAACCAAGTACCAGGCAGCGTAGCGCAAACTACCACTAAAAGCCACAAAGCAAACCCCAAAGTAGCATAAAGTACCACAAAATTTTGGCTTCTTTCTGGTACCTTGTGGTTCTTTGTTGTAACACATTTCCGTTACGGTCTGTGCCTTTGACTTGTGAGCGTCTCCCCAAATAACAATCAAGTCTTTCCATCATTGTGTCTTGTTGTCCTCCATGCTAATCCTTACAATATGCTGAAAGTACATTATGTCTTCATGCAATTTCTGTTCAATATTTACAGTAGTACAGTAGTTATTTGGTGGATAAACTCATCAAAAGGGAAAAAACAACCACCAATACCAACAAAAATCAAGTATATTTAAAAAAACAAAACAAAAAAAACATACATTTCTTCTTATTTTTCCCTCAAAAAGACCTTATCCTCATATAATTTACATCAGTTTGATACTACTTACTATCATGTAAAGTATACTATTTATCTCATAAATATACTGTCAGTCTAATAAAGTAGTAAACTCTATTCTGCAAATGGAAAATGTCAGGTAATCTGGGTTTAGGTGGATTTACCCTCCACTTCATCCCTGTCTGTGTGCTTCCACAGGTTTGTCCACTGGAAAACAGCCATTATAATGTAGTGTTGCACGCTGTTTTTTTGCCGCAGCACTGTTGTTGCTACAGCTGATCCCTTGTTACTAAACCCACGTAACACCGTGTAATGTTATGTCTTTGTACGCCCGCTGCAGCTCAACGGTTGCATTTGATTCACTTGTTTTCCACGTCTCTCCGTGCCAGCGGTTCGGTTAGCAGCGGAGCGCTCTCAGGGGGCACGACTCTTTTCTGGTTTTGGACCCGAGCTGCCTACTTCCATTTAATGAGGCCCGTCTTTAAAAAATGAGAGAAAGAGAAAGAGAGTGAGAGAAACGTATCCCTCGCTCCGGGTCTGCCTGAACAGCTGCATGTGCGGTTTTCTCCTCTGACGGCGCTGTGGTTTCGGGAGTCGTGCCCTTTAGACGATCCACCTCTCCTCCGATGTTTGACGGCAGCTCATCTGTGAGAAAGAGGGAGAGAGAGAGTGGATTTCACTCCAAAATGAGACATCCACCATTTGCAAAAGGCAACACCGACTCTTACGAAGTGATTGATGGCACAAAATTAAAACAAATGATGGCGCTTATTAGGTAACTTACTGTAAGTCCTCGGTTGACAAAATGGCAACCACTTTTGCGGACTGGATGCTCAATAATTAAGAAATATGGCATGATGAGCTTAAAGTAATGATTCTTTCCCCAAAATGGACATATACCATTTTGAAATATAACTCTCAAGTGCTGAACGGCACCAGGCTTCACCACAGTAACCAAAACACCATGCAACATTTAGCCTCCACCTCGGCCTCTGCCAGAACTTCTCAGCACACGACCGATAGCCAAGAACAGACACATGCAGGAGAGAGAGAGGAATGGAGAAATAATCATAAAAAGAAAAAAGAGGAGGAGGGGGGGATGAGAGAGAGTAATAAAAGTGAACCGTGGTGTCGCAGCCAAGACCTGCGGTTAGGCTGAGGTATAGGGAGAGCATTGAAAACAAATTTAGGGAGCACATTTCGTGAGCGCGAGGCTCGACGGAGCATCGCCGCTTCAGATTCTGGCGATAAGGTGGGAGGATATTGAGTCCTCTGGGTTCATGACGGGATAATGCACTTCATCCTGCTCCGTCTTCCTCTCTGTCTCTCCTGCTGGGTCCTGCTGATCGGCAAAAAAAACCCCCGACAAAAGTACCACAAACTATGACAAAGACCCACAAACTGCTACAAACTACCACAAAGAACCAGAACGTACCGCAAAATACCACTAAAAACCACAAAGTAGCATAAAGTACCACAAAATACCACTACTACTGCTTCTACTTTGTGGTATCTTGTGGTTCTGTATTGTAATTTGTGGTACTTTGTGGTTCATAGTGGTACTTTGTGATACTCTGTGGCCCTTTATAGTAAGCTTTATGGTTCTTTGCGGTACTTTTTGGTTCATAGTGGTACTTTGTGGTATCTTGTGGTTCTGTGTGGGGATTGTTTCTCTTTCAGTCTCAGATATAGCTTCTTTTCCAATACTTGGCAGTATTGAAAGGACCAACTAGGCTGTTGTCAGTGTGTGTGTGTGTGTGTGTGTGTGTGTGTATCTACTGTATAACTTGCCCAGCTGCCAGCTTCTCCCAACGGACTCTCATCGCTCTGTAATAAAAGTCCCTCACCTTGGCTCCTGCTCACAGCCGGCAGACAAAGGGAGGCAGGGAGGAGGTGCAGAGGAGAAGACACATAAAGAGAGGGAGTGGAAAACAACAGATGAAGGAGAGAGAGGCGAAGCTCACACAGGAAAGAGGGAGGGAGGGATGGATGGATGGAGGCAAGGACAGACAGGGGGAGGAGAGTTGTGTAACCTTGGCATGTGGTTTTATCCAGAGCAGGGGTCAGCCTTGTTTACCTTTTGCTCTTTTATCTCCACTCGTTCTGCTGATGTTAGTCTCTCTCTCTGACTAATTGTCTGTTGTGTTTTTTTTCTTGGAATATGATAGCAAACGTTTGCATAGCGCAACTTGTGATATATTGTTGAATATACTTCTTGCTGTATGCTTGCTGAGGTACGCCTGCACTCCGGCTCCAAAATCAAGTTTTGTTTTCTTTTAGGTCCAATGCATAAAAATGTCATTTAGTCTCATATTCAGCCTTCAGATCTTATTTTTCTTAAACCCAGAGAAACATTGTGCCAACGAGGAAAGATAACTGTGAGTCCAGTGCAATTTCACTTTTCTAGAAATGAGTGTCAGTGTCTTGAAACAAGTCAGAATAAGGCAGATCGCTGCACTGCTATCAAGAAAATGACACTTGATTCTGTGAAATTCTTGAAACAAGTTGATTTGCATTGGAATCAAGTGAAATGATCGAACCTCATCGGTAGATTTCTTTTCACAAAATTAGGATTTTAGGACTCAATAACAGACTAAATGACAAGATGGAGATTTTTTGCAGTGCTGTCGAAAGGTGTCAGACTGAAGTCAAACTGAAGAAAAGACACCGCTCACCCAGTATAAGTCTTGGTTGAGGTGCTGGAGTTGGAGAATTATAGATCTGAAAAAGGCATCTGCACACTCAAAATCTGTGCAAAAAGAATTTATTGTGAGCTTTCCTTGAATAAGGTCTTAGATCGAAAGCTCGCAAAAAATGCTTTCTGCACAGATTTTGAAAGTGCCTTTAGATGCCTTTAGGTTGTCAAAAGGTACAAGGAATGTTCTGGCAACTAGTGGGTTACTTTGGTTCTGCTTTGTATCATTCAAGACTGCAGTATTACAATGGGATAGATGCAGGATCGATGCATGAAAGGGGACTTCTACAATGTCTGCCCCAGTGGTGAAAATACATTTACTAAAATACAGTACTGTACTTAAGTACAATTTTGAGGTACTTGTACTTTACTTGAGTATTTCCATTTTATGCTACTGTACCCCCATTTTATACTCCACTACATTTTAGAGGGAAACGTTGTACTTTTTACTCCATTACATTTATTTCACAGCTATAGTTACTAGTTACTTTTCAGATCAATATTTTATATTTAAAACATTTGATCATCTTTATAAAATAACTATAAAATAGCATTGTTATAGATTAGACTACCCAAAAGTATAGCTAAATTGTTAAGATTAGCTTCACGTTGACAACTTTAAAATGCTGCTTACATGTACATGTATGTCAATAAATCAGTATTAATATTCCAATAATTTATGAAAAATATAACTCTCTAAATGGGGACAGTTTGCATAATGAGTACGTTTACTTTGATACTCTAAGTACATTTTGCTGCCAATACTTATGCACTTTTACTTAAGTAAGATTTTGAATGCAGGACTTTTACTTGTAATGGAGTATCTTTACATTGTTGTATTGCTACTTTTACTGAAGAAAAAGATCTCAGTACTTCTTCCACCACTGGTCTGCCCCTGTATCACAGCAAAGGCACAATGAACAGTTTCCCTTCTGTCATTATCACGACAAATAATATAGTCATTTCTCACCATTAAATGTATATGCCATACAATATGTTTGACGGATCATTCCTGCGTCATAGGCACCGGAAACTTTATGCAATGCTTTGGGAGGTTGGCAAAATGACGAGTGAGCAGCGAGCCCCGTGGGGAGCCCCGGGTTAACCACTAACAACCAGAGGCTTTCCAACGCCGACCACGCTGCGCTCTGAACGCCGCTCTGCCAGCACGATGATGGACGTATGGTGCCAGCCGGGAGGGCCTCGCTAGCCCAGCAGCCACCAATATTTATTGTTCACACATATGAAAGGCAAAAGGGAAAGGACAGCTCCAAGAAAAATCAATCATGGAGCCGTGTGAAGAAAACACACTCGGGGACATGTAGAAGTGTACATGCATTCTCACACACACACACACACACACACACATTTACAGGCGAGTACGCGCTGCAAAAACATTCCCTTTTTTCCATCGCTTTTCTGTCCCTGTCCGCCTCCTCTCTCTCTCCTTTATCTCTCCATCCAACAAAGCTGGGAACGGAGTAGAGAGAGAGAGAGAGAGAGAGAGAGAGAAAGACAGAGTAGAGGGAGCGAAGCCATGTCTCAGTAAGAGCACCGCTCAAGTTCATAATCAGCCAAATCGAGTTTATGCTTACTGACGGGCTGTTCCACTGAAAGCCCCGCTCCCTGCCAGGGGTGTGTGGGTGCGTTCGAGCCAGCGCGACAATAAAAACCATTGTTGCATTTGTTTAGATAGCCCGTCCAAGCCAGACCCTCCCCTTGGAGCAGATGCCCGAGTTTGTCGGCCCAATAACGGCACCTAATTTGTACGGAAGTCGAGAGAAATCAGTGTAAAGCAAATCTGAAAAACAGGCACTTTCTCCAGCCACCTTATTTCCCCTCGCTTGCATCCTGTTGTCATATGTTCAGGCTTTGCTCTTTTTTTTTTTTTTTTTGTTCCTTGGACCCTGGGATTTCTGGTGATTTAAGTGTTGCTAAAACAGAGTGACGTTCAGGAGCGGTCGTTTGCCAAGGAAGTGTCTGGGGTGTTTTAAGGGGTTCGCTGTGTCTGCGCTGTGCGTTGTAAACACCGAGGGAAAAAAGGGGGGAGCAATTAGAAGAGGTAGAGTTGAAAGGAGGGAGAAAGAAATAGAGGTGATGTCCAGGCGCAGAGATACTCTTTGACACCTTCTCCGCTCCCTCACCCACACAACATACCTCTCTAGTCATTGGCAGCATCCTTCCCCCCGGCTCTCTTTGTCTTACCAGCTCGCTGGATCCCATTTTCCCTCGCTCTGTCATCCGTCTGCGCGGCCATGCCAGCTGTAGGAACTGACAGCGCAGCAAGTGGAGTGGGATTTTCCCAGAAACACTAGCCTCTCTGAGGACAAGGTGAGAGTGGCAGGCAGGATGACTATCTGTCTCGCTGTCCGCCTGGGTCAGTCTGGCTGTCAGTCCTTCGCCACTTGGCTTCGAACCTCCGCGCACCAAAGTCGTCTTCATCATCAAGACATATGAGACGCCTCTCCACAACAGGCTGTTAGAGAAGAAGATGAATTAGGATGTGGATAAAAATTACTCTCTGTCTCAAAAAGGAAACTTTTCCATTTCTGCTCCATCCTGCTCTCTCACATATTCCTCTTTCCCACCCTACAAACAATGGTGCTGAGTCACCATTGCCTGTTGTGACCCATCTGTGCTTCAGTCCCTGGGATCAGCAAGGTGGAAGAGCCTGCTGCTAAAACGATCTCCTTACTTCAGTCGAATCGCAGGCTAAGCAGGATTTTCCTCCAATTATCCACCTTTACATGACAGAATGAAAGTTCCTAGTATGTTAAAGTAATAATCTGTGACATTTTCATATTAATAATTGTCTGCTTTACTACTTTCTATTGCTGCTTGATATAACACAATAGTGATTCAGCCTATATCCAGTTCATGAAAGCTTTTCCATTCGCTGTTCTAAACACCTGGTGTCTGGTAGCTCTTTCTCGGGAAAAATCCTTTCTTCATTTCTTCTTTTCTAAAATTTCTGGCAGCAGCAACAGCTTTGTTTGTTTGGAATAAACAGAAGAAGAAGAACTGGATAGGTAGCATGAGCAGTGATAGCCACCATGGCTGAACAGACAACAAAAAGAGCCACCTACAGAAACTCAAACTGCATCAACAGAAAATCCAAGCTCCGCCCACACTGTTTGATTGACAGGTGATCTCTGGGAAGTGCAGTGCAGAAACACTACAGCAATGAGCGCTTAGCACCAAAGATGGAGACAAAAAAAACTATGATCTCGCAGATAACCACTTTAAAATGGGAACAATTTATTGCAGTGCAAATCCTTATAATATACAGTATGTGTCCTATCTGAAAGGCTTTCATCTAAGCAGTGCACACACATAAGACTAAAAACAAGAGAATAGGAGGTCCAAAGTGAGCCAATTATAAGCACTTTTGGGTTCCTCACAAGAACCCCCAAGTCAGACATTATGGATGTACCGTCGGGGTTCACAGACCCATAAATCCGGCAGCTTTGGCCCAATCCTCAAGAGAAAGTGTACGCCTACAGAAAAATCTAATTTCTTGTCAGCTGTCTAAGGTTACGAGGAGTGATCTGCTAACTAACGTGGTGGAGAAACATGAGGTGTCTTAAAATACACTACTTCGGTTTTAATGTACAACAATACCGCAATACTAATGCAGGATAAATGCACGAAGGGTGACCTCAACATTTACTGTAATTGCCTTTGTACTATAAATTGATTGCTTAGTAATGTACTATACTGTAATGTCTGCAATTTCTTGACTCCCACGCTGGTTCATTAAAATCTATGACACCAGAGACAAAATTGGACCGTTTTCACTCGATTGACCTCATTGAAGCACACAATTGTTCCACAGATTGCTCAAACCCCGCCGTACCAACAGTGCGGCTGAGTCACCTTCCTCTGTCATGACCTATCTCTGCCGGTCCCAGTGTTTTAAGTCTCTGGGGTCGGCAACCTGACGGAGCAAACCCGCTACAGCAAATATCTTCCTATTTCAGACAGATCATGGATGAATGGAGTTTTCCTTCGCCTTTCTGGTTCAACACAACAGGATGAATATCATAGTGAGTTAAAGTACAGGAGAATTGACTGAGGGCAAATGATTGCGAAATATGGAACTAGGCTAGAAAAAGAGAGATAACTGCAAATAATTGTTATGGTGTGGTAGCTAAATTCACTGATTTGAAATGTCTGATAAGATGGATTTGTTTCCAAATGTAGGTTACTGTGACACAGTAAACTGTCTTGTCTTTAGCCCTAGTCTCTACTCCAAAACTGAGTTGTAGCTTGAGAAGAGTCAGCTCAGTTAACCTGAACAAACTGTTAACTTGCTAACTAGCTAGCATGTTCCTTTAGCAAAGACAACGATGTTACTGTAATCTGAACATGCTAACGCTAGCTTCTACTAGACACGTTAGCTAGTGTGCTAATCATGTGTTAACAACAAGACAGTGACAGTTACCTAACCAGATACTATGAGCAAAAAAAAGGCTGACATTATCTCAATATCGATTATATGGATCAGTTCCCAGTCAAAAACATCACAGAAATTAACCATGTTGATTCAATTTTGTTGAGATGTCCAAGCTGTAGGCTACTTTTAGAAACGCAATCAGCTATTCACAACTTTTGTTGCCCACAAGTTGAGGACCTCCAATATGGCCGCCAGAGGAGCCAATACGTTACCTGAAAGTCCTCTTTAGCTAATGTTGGTGCATGGCACTAACACTGCCAGGGTTTGGAGCTCATTTCCCACTGAGGCTGCCCATGCTAAAATTAATGGTACTGTCAGGCACTTTAGATAAAAGCTTCTACCAAATGGCATATGTTACATTTCTCAATACGTCACCATGGAATTCTTAGCAAATTAGTTTGTTTGCAACTCCAGTTGACCCAGAGGAGCTGCAGTGGAAAATGTCGGACAGACCGAGGCCTCGTTTTGTTCTGGTGCCGCTGGGTCCGATGCGGGAGCACACACACTGACAGATCTGAGAGGGCGCTTTTCAAATGCCAGCGGCTGACCTCAAAGTTATAGCTATGGGATGTGGGTATAGGGCAGTTCTGCTCACCCACCACACTAACTACCCCTGATGGAAAAGTGGAACACAGAGAAGGAGAGGGGGTGACTGGAGATTTGATTCAATTTGCCATTTCCCCCAATGGAGATACCCCCGCGATCGCATGGTTTACTAAATTGCATTCTGTTACTGTCTCTCTCTCTGCTTCACTCTCTCCCTCCCACACACAAACACACACACACACCCACCCACACACACACACACACCTCATCTTTCATTCTTACTCACTAATGAGTGATGTAAGAGTTTGAAGGCAGTGGGAGAAAGGGATAATGTGCATCGAGGCAAAACCTGCGGTGACTGCATTGTTTTCAACACTTGGAAAGAAGAGTGCCTGACTGACTTATGTTTTGTGACATGTCTTATTTTGAGGTTGTTTAAGTGTCTGGCGAAATAAATCAAGTGCAACTCAACCAGTCTAAATATCTGAGCCTATATTCTAATTCTAATAATGATTTTTGGCCAAGTCTGTGTGGAACCAAACTTTGGTAATAACATGGCTCACCAGCCAACCAACCCAGTGACAGAACAATTTGCAACTGGGACCAGCCAGCCAGCCACCAAACAGGCTCCTACAAACACACACACACACACACACACACACTTACACACACACGCACTCACCGCTCCTGAAGCAAAGGTACATTCTGCTCCTGTGGCGGCTTCACAAATAGACTTGTTTTCTCCAAGCTGGAAAATATGACATCTAACCAAGCAGCACTCACCACCCTCGGTCCACTCAGCCACACCCACCCACCCACCCACCCATGAAATGAGATGTTTATGGCTGAAGATAGAGGCCATTCTGTAGGGGCCGGGCTAAGACCTACACTCTGAAGAACTGGGGTTTCGTTGGGGAGGGAGCCAACAGGCACCTTAGGGTTCCTCACCGGAGAGAAAATATCCCTAATAGACTCAGTGAAGAACGCTTCATATTTTGGAGGTTCCTGGAGGTAACTGTGAGGACTCGTGACCCACTTATAAAGGGGTTCTTCAAGGAACGCCCTGGGGCTCTTCTCTGGCTGTAACCTGAAGAACCTCTGATGGTTCCTCCAAGTCCTTTTACTCCTCAGAGTGGACAGGACACCGGGTTCTGCTCCAGGACTATTAGGAGAACAGAGAGTTTCCATCAGCAGTCACACGTCAAGATGCTTTTTACGAGGGCACTTGCTGTGGATTGGTCATAGTTGTTATTGCAAGCATATTGGGTGCTGTTGTGAGGGACTGGAAAGCTTCATCTGTGCCTGTGTGTGTGTGTGTATGTGTGACACTATGTGTGACACTTCAGACCATTTATAGCAGCCTTCCAGAAAGAAGCTTTTCCTATAGTGTCATGTTTTTTAAAGTGGCAATCTGTGAAATTCATGCTTTTTTTGGTGCTAAGTGCTCATTGTTGTGGTGTTTTTATCACCTGTCAATCAAACAGTGTGGGCGGGGCTTGGATTTTTTGTTGCTGCAGTTTGAGTTTCTCTTTTCTTTGTCTGTTCAGCCATGGTAGCTATCGCTGCTCATGCTCAACTACCCAGTTCTTCTTCTTCTGTTTATTCCAAACAAACCAGAAATGGAAAACGCATCAATTTGAGAGTAGCAAAACGGACATTTTTTTATATGGAAATGTCATGGATTATTACTTTAAAAACACACTACTTAATCTGGAAACTGCAGGTCGACACACACCACACGCCTCACACTGTTTTCTGTCATTAGCTTGTTAGCCGATCGGGGAGCTGGCCAGGGGGATTAAGGCCGTTGGTCTCATGGCGTTACTGCTGGACATTGAGGCATGACTTAATGTCACAGTAAAAAAAAACAAAAAAAAACAGTGAGTGTGCTGCTGTGAAGCTGGGAACCGAGGCCCAGAGCAGACCGAGCTGCCAAGAGACCCGCTTAGTGCAGAGGACGGAGGAGGAAAGGTAAATAATTAGACTAGGAATTAGAGTAAGAAGGGAGGAAAGGGAAGGGAGTGTGTGCGAGTGTGTGTGTGTGTGTGTGTGTGACATGGGAATGCCTGTTCTATTAATTCAGAAAGCTGAATAGGGGAGTGAAGAGAAGAAGGGGAAGGTTATATTTTAGTGTTAATATGTTGTTATATGTCTGAATATTTTCATTACATGTTAATATTTGACCCTTAGCAGGCCTCAGGAGAGAGAGATAACCAACTCCCCAAACTGTCCCATCCTAAATCTTTCATCCTCTTTCCATCTTCCGTCCTTCTATCCCCATTGGCTTAAACCCATGATACTAACCTTACTTTATTAAAGCTGTTGTTTTTAATGGATAATTAAAGTTTATGTGATGAGAAATTAAGGACATTTCAGGGCTAAAATGAAGGGGTTTGGTTTCATACTGATATTATTACTGACCGTCATGATCCATCATTAAATCTGATCACAGTCGATCGATCAGTTCTGCTCTTCGCTTCAGTTCATTTTAAAGTTGATTTTATGTTCAAATTAAAATTCAATGTTATTTTCGTTTCAGGGAGTTTTGAGATGGGACTTGTTTCTATTTTCCATTTCTTTTTAGATAATTTTTATTTTCAGTTTTGGTGTTTGACGTGTTGGATGAAGAGGAGGAGGAGGAGGAGAAGAGGAGGATGTGGATGCCTGCACATATGCACACTCAAACTTCAGCCCAATTATTTTCTGTGGCACTGGTGCTCCGTTCCGGTTCAGACCCGGCTTACAAAGTTAACCCCCCACCCCCCCCCCCAAGACCTAAAAGCCTGATCCAAGACCACCAAGGTCATGGAGGGAAAATGACATCAACTTATAAGAGCGAGGATTTGGTTGACATGCTGTTTCAGCTCTAAGTGGGGTCATGTACAGTTAATGTACAGTCCATGATGTATGTACAGATGTGGCCACTTTAGGAGTCCCACATTTTACTGCACGCTTGCTGAACTAATGCTGCACTTTTGCTCCATCTGAAAGTTTGGTGCTCTGTTTTACAATATGCTAATTTGTTTATATACGAGGAATGAAAAATAGTGGGCCTTCTACAACGGCTGCCACAACAAGATAATATAGACACGCACACGGGTGCACACACTTTCACACAATTTATTTTAACTCACAACACACTTGTCGACAATTTAGTTTGTATTCCAACTCCTCCTCCTCCTCGGTTCCTTGCGCAAACACTGAGGCCTGGACCAACGCATCCCAGCATGACAGGAGCCGCTAGAATGGTTGTAGAGGAGGAGGAGAAGAAAAAACAAACAAATAAAACGAGAGGAACCATGACTCCTGACAAAATGTCCACCAGATGTTGTGGCTCCTCTTCCAACTCGCTGTCTGATGCCTTCATCTGTTAGCACAGTCCCAATGGGGGAGAGAGATTAAGGGCGCATGCATGTTTGGAGCGGTTTATTTTAACTCTGGAGTGTTTACTCCCTTTAGTTTGGTTTGTTTGTCCAGGTGAGAGCGATGCCATTCAAACTCAGGTGGCACCAAATAACGGCAACGAAAAAATGTGAGTCTATCTAACAAGAGAACTGTGGTGCAGTTTGAGCCCAAAACACAAGGTTTTATGGGTATAAGGAGACAGATGTTGACATCTGATAGCCAGCAGTTCGAAAAAGTCAGAAACCCGAGCATAAAGCAGTCTGGAGTGATGCTCATATTCAGCTATTTCTTCATGTGGTATAAACACCAGAGAAGAAGAGACAGACAAGTCCATCATGCTAAAGTTACAGGGACTGGAATCAGATTTGTTTTGACTCCCTCCCACCACCAAATCTGTAAACAAAACTCTGTCCAATAAACAAGCTACTTGTGAGTCATGTGACTTCTGTTTACAAGCCCTCTTTCGCTTGTAATTGCGCAGTGTGAACTTTAACGAACCAAATACAAAAACTGAAACAAAATACACTTTTCCATTATGCTTCGGACCAAAGAAAACGACCTGTAGATTGTAGACAGGTGTGTTCTGTCTATACATCCATGCATATATACCCAAAATGTAGACTAATATCAACTGACTTCACCTCATTCCCAGTAGTGTTAACTCATTTCAGGCGGTGTGTGTGCGTGTGTGTGTGAGAGAGAAACTGAAGCAGGCTATAATATTTAGCTATAAAGCTTAGGTGTAGGTCCATAAAGGGACTCTCTCTGCTCCACACTCTAAGCAGGCTTTGCACCCCATCATACACTCCAAGGTGGAGAGGCTTTATCCCTACGTATCAGACACAGCCCAGAGGGTGGTTGAGCCTGTTATTATGTGTGTGTGTGTGTTTGTACATGTGTGTCACGGACCGTATACTAAGCTAACAGGAGGATCAGACCTTAATCATGTGAGCTGGTTCTCAGAGCGAGGCTCACGGTGCAACACACCTTGGGGAAATATGAGGGATTTCATTAAAAGGTAACACCAATATACCAAGTAACAGAGTCAGAATGCGCATATGGGTGTTTGTGTGCATGCCACACACACACACACACACACACACACACACACACACACACACACACACACTAACATGCACTTTCAATTTAAGGGCTTCCATTTGAAACGCAGTACATTGTGTCAGGGTGTGGCTGAAGTAGGGGGAGAAAAATCATAAAAAAAAATCATAAAGCGGTCCATGAGAATTCACAAGGCGACGAAATTCATAGGGTGACCTAATGTGACGGGAGGCTTTAAGGAGAGCTATCCGGTTCGAATCCGACTTTGATCCTGTCGTCTTATCCGGCCCTTCCT
Source organism: Centroberyx affinis (assembly GCF_046629955.1). Classification (NCBI taxonomy): domain Eukaryota; kingdom Metazoa; phylum Chordata; class Actinopteri; order Beryciformes; family Berycidae; genus Centroberyx; species Centroberyx affinis. The sequence continues at coordinate 138,951 of NW_027279353.1, forward strand.
CCCGCTCTCCCTCTCTGCCTCTACCTCATAGGCACCTCATCATCTAGGCGCTTGTTACAGCGAGGCTTCAGTAGGCTTTTGGTAGCCGGACATGCGTAAGACGCCGCAGCTGAGGCGGCTCAGGTCGAAAACACACTCCATCCTCTTGACTTCTCATCACTGTCTGCCTTCAGGATGATATTTCAGGGAGAGCTTTCTGCAAAGCGTATCAGCGTTTCTCTGCTTGACCTTTGAGGAGACACTGTATCCCTCCCTTTTCTCTGCTGTTTTTCCACCTTTCGCCCTCTAGTATTTTCCCCTTTTTTCTCCTGCAAACCCTTTCTCCATAATCTATTTTCCTGTCTTTTTTTTTATCCCCAGGCTCCTCTCCCTCCCCCTCTCCCACGGGGTCTCATCTTCTCTGCCATGTCAGCTATTCATTTTGTTCCACGGTCCACAGATAATGCTGTCTTCAGTGTATCTGCTTAATGACGCCAAGATGCATCTCCATGCTCAGCGCCTTAGTTGTAGCCATTGGAGAAGGCCTACTTTTTTACTGCATGTTTTCACTGCATGCTTGTTAAACTACCTTTGCACTTCTGCTCCATCCTCCGGAGAAATTGTTCGGAAAAATCAACTTATGCTTTTATTTTTGGAAGTGACGAGCAATAGTCTGGGAGAGGGAATCGCCCGGAGTGTTCATGCAGGATAAACTCACAAACTTCTACCGCGGCTATCGCTGTATACCTTCCAAAAAAAGGCTCAATGTTGCTCAACATAGACAACGGTTTCGAAACAGGGGCAATTAGAAGTGATAAAGCTGCTGGCGGACCAGGAGGTTTCCCGTAATTAAAATTAGGCCTTGGCACTCGGCGGGACTCGTATCAAGACTCAAGTGAACGCTGTTATTGGCAAAGCGCTGTTCGCCACAGATTGGAGCGCTGAAACTCGATCGTCCGTTGGACTGTGAAACATCGTTTTAGCAGAGAGAGAGAGGTGGTCAATGAACCAGATAATATCCATCTTTTGGACACACACTAAGTCTCTGGTGAACATGCATGCATACACACACACACTATAGACTTGTATTACATAAGGTCTGTATTGTATTGTGTTGTCTTATAATGAATTAAAATTGATTGTATCTTATTCTCTTCTATTGTAGTGTGGTATTGTATTATACTGTATTGTATTCTAATCTATTGTATTATATTCTATTGAGTTAAGGTCATCCACCCGAATTTCTTCTTATTTTATTTGTAAGAAAATCTAAATTGTGTGAGGTTACCTTGACATCTCTTGCTTTGCTTTCTAGGGCCTGAGGGGAAACCGGAGAGTCTTGTTTTCCTTCCCAGTTTGACCCTCAAATATCTGCCAGTGTCTTGCACAAAGTACGCTCTAAAAACTAAGGGATCATTTGGAGTTCCTCTGAGGTCTACGGGAAGCCAAGTATCATAGGGTTCCTCACTAGAGAATATATCCTTAAAGGGTTCCTTGAAGAACCCCAATCATAGAGGAGGAGCTAATCAGTGAAATCAGCTGCTGTAGTGTTTGGTTGGAATGAAAACCTGCTGACTCTTGGGCCTTGATGGCACATGGTGGAGAACCACTAAGCTCCTGGTTCGAGTAAATACTGTAAGGATTCACAGAGCCTTTATCAATGGGTTCATCAAGGAACTTTCTGGGGTTCCCATGTGGATGCAATCTCAAGAACCCCTAAAGGTTCTCCCCTGAAGTTTTTTTAAATAAACACTTTCTCTCAGTCGTCCTGTAGCAGATTGGAGATTTAGTTGTACAAACATTTCTTGGAGGCAGAGATGATCTGGAGGCATAAATAATCTCATTGGCTCAGTTGAACCTCAGTGGGCGGAGCCAAAGAACCACAGTTTTTCTGTTTAAGTAATGTTAAACTCACAGAACTTGAATAGATAGAACAGTACAGCATAAAATGACGATTATGGAATTTTATGGGGTAATTGCTATGGTGACAGCTTAAGTCCGGGCAGGTTGTGAAGTCTGTCACACTTGCTTGAGAACTGTGCAGATGAGTCTGTTGCACGAGTGTTTAGCAGACTGTCAGAACTCAACTGAAAGCTAACGTTAGCGACAAGGCTAACGTAGCTTTATCAAACACTGTACTTCTCTCTCTAGCTCTTCTAGTCAATATTAGCATGTTAGCAGATCACGGTAACAAGGAGACAGAGAAGCTGCTTTGGTTCTTGCTGCAAAACCTCTCAGCTCAGTGACTTGCTGTAAGTTGGTTCATACAGAAGCTAGTCCAACTGTACCCATAAAAATGGCCTCTGCTCTGATCATCCTGAACGTTGATTCGTTCAAGTTTCTGTGATTACTGAAGCCCAGTGAAAAACACAAGAGGTGAGAGAGGAGGAAGCTAATATTATGAAGCCTAGCGCTCTGCTACTAACTGAAAAAAATTAAATCTAGCCACACTAAGTTATCTAGGTTAGCTAGTTAGCCTAGCTGACCTTCCAAGTTCAAACTAGCCATACTAGCCTAGCTAGCTAGGTAAGCTAGTTAGCTAGTTAGCCAATGCCATGGTCATTGCCATATCACTGTAATAATGAAGTCATTGCCATTTATATTTTTTATATTTTGACCAGAGTTTGTTGTTTGTCATTCAAGTTTGCCAATTAACTCTGAAAAACTGGTCCATTGAGGTTCAACCAATAATGTTATTTCAGCCTCCAAGACATGTTTGTATAACTAAAAAAATCCAGTGTGCCTTTCTGTAGGCCTATCTCCTCCAGTTTCCCCTTCAGCAGCTCTTCCCCTCCATTTAGCTTAGCTGACCGGCCGATGCCAGCGGTCCTCACCCCTGGACAGACGCAGCTGACGCAACAGACCCCCGGGGAGGAAAAGAGGAAAAGTTTTTATTGCTCCTTCTAAGCTTTAAACCCCGGAGTGGAGTATCATCAGACGGTATTTCACCCACAGCAATTAGTCTCTTTCTCTCTCTCTCTCTCTCTCTCTGCTAACAGGGTGTTTCTGGCCTACAGCAGTTTGGCTTACAGCGGGTGAAAAGAGACACAGGAGAGTCAGGGTGGGGTGAGTATGGGGGGGCCTTGAGGTGTTAAATCCAGTTGTGTAGCCACGCGTGTGTGTGTGTGTGTGTGTGTGTGTTGTTATTGCAACAACCAGTACAGAACTAGGAGAGGGATATAGCCAAAGAGGATTGCGGGGGATTTGTATTCATTTCCACTCATTTTTCACTTGACAGAGGATTTGGGGGAAAGGTTGGAGGAGTTTTGCGGGGTGCAGGGTCAGTTTAAACTTCTTTCTGGCTTTGTGGTTCACCCAGTTCCATGATGGTGCAACCAGGGGCCGGACTGCCAATATAAGCCTGGTTTGAAAATCATGTTTGTTCCATTGTAATGACTGGAAAGAGATTGTGTTCAAACTAATACTCTCTTGAAACCAAGACCAGAGGTTATCTTATTCCCCTGAATACAACAAAACAATGTGATTAAGTAGAATTATGTTGATCACTGTATGTTCATGGTAGGATATTATTATCCAAGGTCGAACTGCAACACTTGCCAAGTGATTTGAGGTGTTCATCATCTAGGGCAGTTGTTGATTTTATGAATATGTTTCCAATAAACAATTTTATTAACATTAACAGCTTCTGTAGCTGTAACTTAATCAATATATGTAAGAAATCCTATATATTCTTTCTGCATATTTTCTACCCATGCAGTTTACTTGACACGTGTTGAAATTGTCAGCAGCATATGTTTATATAATCCCACATTTGATTATGGTCTATTTTATTATTTAAATTGTATTATTATTTCTACTGTTTTATTGCTTATTTTATATTCCGTTGCTGTGCTTATATTACTTTTCTTTTTTCCCTCCTAAATCCTGTTACTGACCCTATTTTTCCATAATATGATACTAACTCTTCTAATAATTAATCAAGTAAAATATATCATATATATATCAAATATATATATAAAAAAAAAATGACCTAGATGAGTGGAGTAGCATGTGGAGGATAGCTGCCTGAAGATGGAGGTTATCAATGTTGAGGCTGAAAAACATATAGTGGAAAACAGAAAGGAGAGAAGGAAAGAAAGAGAGGGAACAAGAGGAGAGGATGAGAGTGAAGAGACAGATGGAGAGAGAGAAAGTGGGTGAGAGAGAGAGAGGGAAAGAGGAAGAAGCCCTGCAGTTGTTAGGGTTCATGGTTAGGGTCAGCAGGTTGAATGGTAATCAGGTTTAAATGTGAACGCAGCATTACAGCTGACTGAGTAGAGCTTAATTTACTGTTACACACACACACACACACACACACACACACACACACACAGGCACAAATCCGTGGTACACAATTATTTGAGTGCTTACCATAATCAGCATCCCACCACAATCACCAATCACTATCAGCGGCCGTGCAATCACTGCAGCGCTGCTCCGGCCAGTCAAATGATGGATGAGCGGTGATGTCATCAGGATGTTATCATCTGGTTGGCTAATGACAGGAAGTTTGTAATAGGAGCGACCTGAGAACAGAGCAGAGGTCGTGGCCTTAAGGAGTCTGCCTGTGTTCTGAAAACTTCATCACTTGGTGCTGTTTTGTAGTGAAAGTGAAGAAAAACTGATCTGAGTCCATTTGCACATGTGAAATGAATGAAGAGTAAAACATGTTTTTATAATTGTTTATGATTTCTCTTGTTCATTTACATTTAACACCGACCTTCATGCAGATTGGAGTTTCCGTAATATCAAAATTCCTTGGAGGCAGAGCTGCTCTGGAGGCAGAAATAATCTGATTGGTTGAGTTAAACCTCAGTGGGCGGAGCCAAAGAACTAAGTAATATTAGACTGAATTCCAGTGAAAAAGTCAAGAGGTAAGAGAGGAGGAAGCTAATATTATGAAGCCTAGCGCTCTGCTACTAACTGAAAAAATACAATCTATCCATACTAAGTTATCTAGGTTAGCTAGTTAGCTAGCTGACCTTCCAAGTTAAAACTAGCCATACTTGCCTATAGCTATCTAGCTAAGCTAGTTAGCTAGCTGCTGACCTTCAACATCATGATGCCATGGTCATGAATGAATAAATCAATAAGTCATTGCCATTTATTTTTTATGTATATATATTTTGACCAGAGTTAGTTTTTTGCCATTCAAGTTTGCCAGTTAACCAACTTGCAACAGTTTTTTGGCTCCGCCCATTGAGGTTTAACTCAACCAATGAGATTATTTCTGTCTGCAGATCAGCTCTGCCTCCATGTTTGTGTAACTAAAACTCCAGTCTGCAACATTTATAACTAAACTGCACTGAGGAGTGTGTGAACAATATAGAACCTCCTTGGTGTGAACAACAGAGGTTTGACGGATGGATAATAATGGAGAGACTGAAGGACAGAGTGTGAAAGTAATGGACAGATGAGTGGCAGCGAGAGATGGATGGAGACAGTGAAGGATGGAGGGATGAAGGGAGGAGAGGAGGGAGGTCTGACAGTGATAAATGACCCTCTCAGTGTGGTGGAGTGTGTGTGTGTGTGTGTGTGAGGGAAGGCCCCAGTGTTTTTGTGACGGTCAACAGTCAAAGTAAGACAGGCCCCTAAGGCCCTTCACTACACATAGGGACTAGTTTGACCAATTCATTTCAATTGCATTCAAATCTTTATTGTCCCATGAGAGGAATTGGGTTTGCAGACAGGTTTTAAACTAAAGATATGATAAGCAAGATGAAACTTCATTAATCCATGTGGGACAAATGGGTCATTGCAGCAGGAAATTGTAATACAGTAAGATACAGCCTTATTAACATACATATATACATAGATACATACATAGAATATAAACAAAAATATAGCAAATTGGGGTTAGTTACTGTATATAAACAGAATATAACATCAAAATATACAAAAAAATCAATATGTATGCGATATATAATAGGTGGAACTGTTACAGAAGTATAATAAATATATGCAGTATGTAACAATGAGAGGGATTTGGGAAAACACATAACAAATCCACAATAACACACATCCAGACAGAGCCAGTTGATGAAAACAAAGTGCAGAGAATATACTCATCAGTGCGGGATACAAAGTTCTTATACAGGCACAGGAGGCTTCATCATTTTATGTGCAAATTAACCGATCTAATTGCAGCGTTGAAGCTCAAACGGCCTCTGAGGGGTTGACCAGGGCAGCAGAGAGTGGCGTTGGCTTTCTTCACCAGAGGCCTTCATCACACCAATAACCGCACATCATTTTCTCTAAGCTCCCCAGGCATCAGGGCTGGTTGGGAGTCCATGGACTCTAATGAGCGCACAGTTCAGGTCTATGATCCCATGTCAATGGAGCCGTCACGCTAAAACGCTCTTGTGAAATCCTGTCTTAGGGTAGGGTAGGTTTGAAACCTGTTGACGTGTTGTTTGTTGCTACACACCAAGATGATTCAAAGACTACACAACAAAGTCAATTTTGGTTAATATTTTTTCTTGTTAAAATGCTAATTTAACACAACGAGCTGCCATGTGGTGGACGCTATAGAAGAGATAAGGGTCATATGAAAAATGTATTTGAGTTCTGAGATTAATCTCAGAATTCTGACTATTCTCAGAATCTCAGAATTCTGCCTTTAAACTCAGAACTCATGTGGCCTTCATCCTCTTCTGCAGGATGCTAACTCTAACCATCTTCATTCTGCATCTGTGTTTCTCAAAGAATACTTAAAAATCTTCCAGGTGGCTGAGTTGGCTAAGGTGCATACCATGTAACTGTGATGTCTTTGGTTCGACTCCAGCCTGCAGCCTGCAGCCTTTGTCCTGACGATCTCTCTCAACCAATCTTCCTGTATTAATCCTAATGTATTTTGAAAGTCCCCAAATTGCTCTAAACTGTTTCGATCCCTGCTATGAGATAAAGATATTATCCTGAAGGTGCCATCTTTACAGATGTTGCCATCAAAGTCCTAGTTTTTAGTAGATGCTTACTGAGCTACAGCTGCACTTCTGCTCCATTCCCAAGAAGAAAAACAGGTTTTGCTCTGTTTTCCACTGTAACAAGGATACAAGGATTAGTCTGGTAAATACTAGAGTTTTGTGTCTGCAGTACTGATACATGACAGGTGCAGGATAAAAGCATTTAGAGGGATTTGTACAATGCTTACCACTGTACAGAACCACATAATGAAGAGGGGGTCTGAGTGAGAAGGAGACAGTAGGATGGCAGTTTTGATTAATGACTCTTGTTTGATCTGACAGGTTATAGCGTCGCTTATTGTTGCTGTGATATTTCTGTGCAGGAGAAAGACAAGACGTCGCTCTGTCTGACAGGCCGCCTGACCGAGGTCGTGTCAATCAACGCACTGCACGTCCCATCTGTCTGCAACAGGGTGGAGTTCAAGCTTGTTTATTGCACTTTAGACTAATATTGACATGTAAATGGTAACAGTCAAGACATTAAATCTACACTACGCAAGATTTCTATGTAAAAATACATCTGTTTCACTAACAATGGCTGAACCTGTCGCGAAAATATTTTATTATTTCATCATCTCCACCCCTACCAGATGCAAAGAAGAAGAAATAACAGTGATAATCGTAATCATAGTCGTAACAGTGCCCTGTTTACTGAAGTTGCGTTACATGATTTCTAGGTAATGAAGTCCTTCAAACCTTCAGAAATTCTCCTGCTGCCACTAGGGGCCGCTAAAGCACAAAGTTGCCTCGTGCAGCTTTAAAAAAAATATGGTTAAAAAGTACAACAAACATTTTTCAGACATTTAAAAAAGTACCTTTTCATGTGGTTAGCAGGGAGGGAAATTTTGGTTGTGACAGATATGTTTGTCTACTCTATCAGCCACTTTGGTAACCAGCCATCATCATCAACCATCATGTCTGACTGAAGACTAGAGCTGCATGTTTGTGGTAAATTCAATCATTTAATCTAGACTGTGATGTATAAGATGTAGGTTTTAGGACATTTCGCGTTCTGCAGCATTTTGTGTTTTGATGTAGTTTTAATTAATGCGAGCCCTGATTTGGGCCAGTGTGCATGAACATTTGTGGATGGCTTTTGTATCAAGTGAGTACAGCTGCATTATTGTGTCATCTATTGTGTAATCTCCATGTTTTTGCTGCACTTGATCTATTGAATTTCCCAGATTGGAGAATAAAGTCAGCTTTGAGCCTTGAACTGTGAACTTTGATATAAGGTGTCTGGGACATGTCTTACTCTTTGACAGCTCTCTGCTGACCCTAACTGACACACACACACACACACACACACACACACACACACGCCTATGTATGTATGTATGCATGTATGTATGTATCTGTTTCTCTCTCTTTCCACCCCCATCTTCCCCTTGTTCACTCTGTGTTGAAACTGAATCAAGAAGTTACCCATCAGAGACGGACTGCCCCGCCAACCCCCGCCCCTCCCCCTACAACGCCAGCTGTCAATCATGATGACAAATGAGCAGTTGATTACATCATTGGCCATCTAATGATCGACCTGGGAACACGGGAGGGGGGGAGAAAGAAACAGTGACAGACAGAGAAAGAGAAACAGAAAGAGGGAGAGAAACAGAGGGAGAGAGAGAGACAGACAAAGACATAGGGGAGATATTTATGTTTGGGAATAAAAGGGCGTATAATGAGCGGGATAATGAGGCCGGGACATCCCAGCACAACATGCAGAATAGAGATGAGAGGTCTGGTTTCCACTCCAAACCGCTGGGGGTTTCCTGGATGAGGAGGGGAGAGAGGAGGAGGGAGGGAGGCTGGGAGGGGGAGGGAGGAGAGAGGAGGGAGGGTGGGAGAAGGAGGGAGGAGGGTCTCCCCATCCCAGATTCCTTCACCCTCCTCCTCTCATCTCTCATCTCCCCTCCCTTCCCCCATCCCCTTCCTTGCATGTCCTAAACGCTCTCAGTGGCAGAGTTGGTGTTGTTTTGACAGCTGACCCGTTCCCCAATTTAAGCTACCAGCTACCAGCAGCTCTTCTCACTCATCCTCCACACTTTGCCCACATCCATCCACAAGACTGCCGTGAGAAGAACTGCTTAAGGTGCTGCGTGTAGCAAGTAAACATCAATAAATCATGGTCAAATTAACTAACCAACCAGGTGGATAAACAATGGAGAATGCAGTGTTTTTTTCTTGAAGATGGCCTCATTTGTTTACAGTGATTATACTAATGTCTCAAAGGTAATGTGCTAATGATTTATTGATGCTAAAATGCTACATGTAACACCTTTAATGTACATATCACATATGATAGTAAACATAACATATGCCATTTAGTGGACAGGTTTATCATGGTAGATTTGTAACTTGGGTGGCACAAGTAAGAATCAAACCGCTCACCCTGGCAGCGTTAATGCCATGCTCCAACCTATTGAGCTATACATGAATATACTAATTAGTATATCTATGGATCTTATTCCTATATAGCATATACGTGCAGGAGTAAAAGAGTGTAAGAAAGCGAAACAGGAGGGCCGAGTAGTGCTGTACACATGCTGCAGCAGAAGACCTGAACAGCAGGATGCTATTAATGACAATGAGATAAGATTGCTCCAGTATGAGCAATGCGTTTCAGCCCTCCTCCTCCTCCTCCTCCCCCACCTCCTCCTCCCATGCTCCCACACAGGGGGGCTGGTTCTCCTCTGGGGCAACATCATTCTCTCTTCAGTCCTATAGTTGCATGATTCCTCGCTCTCCCTCTCTCTCTCCCCCTCTCTCTCTTTCTCACCATCTCTTCGAATCCTTAAACACAGGCTATTCCCTCTCAGTTTCCTCGGCTTACGCTGACGAGAGGAAGACAGAATATGGGAAGAGACTCAGGGAGGGAAATCTGCAGGCCAAATGTTCTCGTCTGTCTCGTCAGTCTGTCTGAGCGGCTGCCGCTGTTGTTAAAGGAAGAAATTGCAAACATGATCATGAGACATCAGGTCAGCGATGTGGGAGGGTGAGACGCACAGTGGTAGAGATTATAAACCCGTTTTCATGCATTTATCCTGCATCTATCCCATGTTATAACTGCAGGAGATGTTTTCTTGAATGTTATATAGTAGAACGAAATATGTATATTGTAGCACAAACCTCTACTTTTGCTCAACCAATTAGAAAGCTGAAAATAGAGCAAAGCATAATACTTCTGGGCAGCTCCCCATGGGGATGGAGCAAAAATACAGCAGTAATTCAACAATATGCAGCAAAAAATGGGAATTCTACCACAGCTACAGGAGTATCTAGGGCCAGAGATGAAGAAAAGGAGTAAGAGAGGGACTGAGAGGGTTAACTTTATGGTGCTGGTATTAAATTTTGTTATACAACACTTAGTTCCAGCCAAGTGATCTGCTTGGTCAAATAGGACTTCCTACTGTGCTTCATTTTACTTCATTAAACTTTATTTAGCCAGCAAAGATTCAGTGAGCGTGCATGCGTTTTTCCACCAACGCCCTGCTTCACACTCACACAGTTCCACACATTTACACCTGGGAGCTGCCCAGTCCAGCCAGCCTTCTGCTGCAGCTTCACTGGAGCAACTGGGAGTTACAGTAAGTGCCTTACCTTAGCAGTACTGCAGTTGTTGAGGGAGGAGAAAGCATTTTTCACTAACTTTCCCCAACCAGATTGTCATATCAGCATCTTTATTATCACAGGGCTGCAAGTTGTCCCAAAACACCAACTACTTTTTAACGGTTTGTACTTCTAAAACTGTATCAGCTACAGAACCCAACAACCTTAAGCATACATAACAATTATTGCTTGAAATATATACACGTTTATTTTGTCGTAGTCTCATAATATGTACAAAGTGGCTCATTTTGTGGCCTACTCAGCACAAGTGCTGTCTTTTTCTATCTGTATTACATTTGTATCCATGATCACAGTAAAGAACATCCTCTTTAAAGGCTTACACTATAGACTTTAATACTTTATCGTCCCTTGTGGGAAATTTGCAGCTGGCAGTAAAGTACAAAACACAATATATTTAAAATGTTTTTATAAATATACAAACTAAAATGAACACTGGAAAGAGCAGCAGACTGAATGACCAGGGAAGTGGAGGCGTTGCACAGAGAGATTTTTTGGAGGGTATTCGTACAAAATGTATCCCGGCATTCACATGCTGTCAGATATACAGGATAAACTGATCTCCTACTTGGAAATTTCACCTGAATGCTAAACTTTAACTTAAATCTAGCTTTGTGTCGGCCACTAAGCCATGTTGGTAGTTAGCCAGACTAACCTTTATAACTAACATTTGTTTACACAAAGTTTGTTAAATTAGCTTGTTAAGCTGCAGGACGTTATTGTTTGTCTTCTGAGTTTGATTTTCTGACAAGATGGCATGTGAAAGCAACGCTGTTTGGATGTCGGACCTTCCCACCACTACGTGAATGCATAATTACTTCTAAATTCAAGCCCAACTTCTAGCTCCACCCAACCATGCCTTAGATGAATACATCCAGGAGAGAGAATCATTAATATCTAGACAGGAAAGAAGTTCTAGTTAAGCATTTGAAATGACAGCATGTTCAGTGACTTTGCCTCCAAGTTGAAGAGTTGAAGAAGCATGGACTCTAAGTTTTAAAATATAGTTTCATTTGGTTTCTCCTTTACCTTGGATCAATAAAATCTGTGGATTTGTGTTGACATACTGAGCGGACCGGAGTGAATCAATCAGGTAAGAGGAATTATTTTTGTCATTATATTGTCTTTTGACCAAGGAATGTATTTGTTTGTATAATGTATATTAGTATTCATGTATTTTTACTTTGAGCACCAACTGCATCTTTGGGAACGTTTCACCATATTTCAAGAGTTGGAGAGTTACGTTTCGATTAGTATCCGCTATCATCAAGTGATATTTTGGTTCTACTTCAACTGCATGACAGCCTCCCTACTTCTACTGCTGTACGACTATTATTTTCACAGCAGAGCCTTGTATTACCATTGTAATGTTAAAGTATGATGTAATATGATGAAAGACCACTGCAGGATGGTCTTTCAATCAGGTACGTCTGAAGCATCTCCTAGTATAAACACTTCCCAGTACTCGTGTGTGTGTGTGTGTGTGTGTGTGTGTGTGTGTGTGTGTGTGTGTGTCCCACCTCTCCCACTCCCTGACTTGAATTTCACAGCTCTAGAGCCTCATCCCTCTGTGTGTAAAAAAAAAAAAAAAAAAAAAAAACCCAGAAAAAGACCGCTTTGGCAAATCTTTTCATCTCTCTGTCTCTTTATTCTCGTTCCCTTTCTTCCTCTTTACTTTCTCTCTGTTCTCTCCCTCCATCGTTCTCTATCCCTCTCTCAACTCCCACTCCCTCTCTCCCTCTCTCTCTCTCTCTACTTTCTCTGAGTTGTTGTGTCTGCTTTGCTGCATTCCCTGGCTGCTCTCTGATACGAATCCCTTCTTCTCTCGGAGCCAGGTTCTCCCCAGCGCAATGTCCTATTAGTGAAAATGAGACACGGGAGTCAGGCTGGAGGAATGCTCTTTTTCCCCCAGACAGCCTATCAATTACCGTGACGGAAAGTTATGATGATACGTTTTACTGCATCTGTAGAATCTCTGAACTGTCCTCAGAAATCACACACTGTATTTGTCCCGTTCCCGTCTGTCCAGATACGAATGTGATCAGTCCTGTGGATTGTGACTAAATGCCTCGTTTCCCAAGACAATTGCGTTATTTTTTATTTTTATCCTGGATTTATCCTGGAAATGTTGCCCGTGCCGGTATGATCTGTCTCAGAAGCACCTTGTTTAACACTCAGCAGTACAACCAGTCTTCTACTGTTGTCTAGTGAGCAGCTCTACTGGTGCGACTGAAGGTGAAGTGCCTTGCACCAGGGCACGGCGGCGGTAGTTGTTGATGGAGAAGAGAAGATTTAATTCACTTTCCTCACCCTGATTTCCCCAGGTGGCAACTTTCTGTTCACTAGGGATGGAGAGTCGACGGCAAAAGAGTCGGTTCTCGATTCTGTTGCGATCTCGACTCAAAATTCTGGAATTGAAGAAACTGTTTAATTTAAACAAATTTGTAATTAATTACCTCCGCCAAGGAGGTTATGTTTTCGGTGCCGTTTGTTTGTTTGTCTGTTTGTTTGTTTGTCTGTTAGCAGGATTATGGAAAAACTACTGGCCCGATTTTCATGAAACTTCGTGGAAGGGTGTAGCATGGGCCAAGGAATAACCCATTAAATTTTGGAGCGGATCCGGATCCGACTCACGAACAAGAAATAATAGCATGAACCTTGGCGGAGGTCTGCGCTCTCCGAGTGCAATTCTAGTTCATTCTGGTTTAGGCCTATATATATATATATATATACTAATCTGTGTTTGATTACCTTGGTCTGATCCATTTCACAACAACACATTTCACAACTTTTTTGTGTTGATTTTCATTTGGAATCGTAATCATCCATCAATTCCGTTACTAGGAGTCGGAGTCGGAATCGACTCCAAAAAATGTGGAATCATCCATCCTGCTGTTCACAAGTCCGTGTTTCCAGCCTCTAAACTACCGCTGGCCAATGAAAATATTTTTTGGGACATTTGAGACAATTTTGAGACATTAGTATAATTACCATAAACAAATGAGACCATCGCTTATCAGCCTCTACCAGCATCTACGCTGTATTTTACATTGTGTGCCACTGGGTCGGATTTGGGGGGAAATTTGCTGGATTGTTTTGCGGCACAAAGATATTGCTTTATGGCACAAAATAGGAGCTTTTTTTGTTTTTCTTTCCATTTGACCATTTTTGTTTGTGAGAGACAGGAAAGCGAGGGAGAGAGAGAGAAAGAGAGTGAGAGGGATGAAATGCAACAGGAACTATTTTACGAGTAATACACAACTTTATTTCAGTTCCACGATTGATTTTCATTTGATTTCATCATTTGATTTTCATATTACCTTACCTGGGGTGCATACTGGCTGTTATCGGCTCTTATCCTTCTTCTTGCTCTTCAAAACAAACGCAATATTGCAAAGACAGAGAACAGGGACGAGTAGCATCATCCATTTTGTGACATGAAGCGACAAAATTCATGAGAAATACGAGATACGCAAAATGCTTCACAAAGTGCCTTTAAACTGATACAATACAGAAGAATCACAGAACAAAAATATTTATGGTTGCTTTTCTCACTATTCCCATCTTTCCCCTCAAACGTGGCCAACTGGAGCAGACTGACTACAAAATAAATGTTCTCAAATAATCAACCATGATGTCAACTCAGCAAGAAGTTTCATTTATAATATCTGTGTCCATGATGTATTCTGCAGATGACTTGGCTGTGCTCCCAGTATTTTAACTCTTCTCTGTGGTTAGTCTCCCAAGAAAACCTTGTTTAGGTTCTGCAGGGTGATTCACTGCCTTAAATCACGGCTGTGTGATTAGTGATAAGCTCCTTTTTGAAGGGCCAGGGTGAGATAACGCTGAGGTTTGACTGATGTGTGTGTGTGTGTGTGTGTGTGTGTGAGAAACCGCTGACTGCTGCCAGATACTAGTGATAACCCCCCATCCCACACACATGCACATGCACACATTCTGAACACATGTAAAAACACATACACAGAATATCACACATACGGTATTTGCACACACACACACACACACACACACACACACACAGCAACACGTTTCTCTCGTGTTCTCTCCCTTCCCTTCCTCTCTCCCTTTCTCCTCTTTCTCTTCATCTTCCTCCCTCTCACCTTCCCTTGTTTCCTTGCCCTTCCTCTCTTTTCCTCTCTTCTAATCACTCCCACTTTTTTATCCTTAAGGTGGCGGTATTATTATAACAGAGGCTATCTTGAGTGAAATAGAACCACAGTCGAACACATTACCACATTTAAGTGTGTGTATACTCACTGCTGCTTCGTATGATTTTCAGTTGCGTCTCAAATCTCTTGTCAACCACAGCTGGTGCCATGATGGAGCTCCACTGGAGAACTGTCTGGAGGCAAATAATGGTTAAATATACCTGAAAAAGCTGTTGTGGTGGTGCAGATCCATCCAGCAATGTTAGAATTAAAGGTGAATAGTCTGATAAGGTGGATTTGTTTCAGTTTGCCAACTAGCCAGCAGGCTAATTTAGCAAAGCAACCAATGATAACAGGTTAATGTGTTAATGTTAACATGCAACCACTAGATTACGCATGTTAGCTAGTGCGCAATTCAGATGAGTTTATGAGAAGACAGCGATGGTTAGCTGACCTGATACTATAGTTAGCTAGCTAAGAAGCTGACATTATCTAAACACAACATTGATTGGACTTATCAGTGGTGAAATGATCAGTTCCCAGACAGAAACAGCACAGAAACTAGAAGGGCACTCGGAGAGTACAGACCTCCGCCAAGGTTCGTGCTATTATTGCTTGTTTGTGAGTCGGATCCGGTTCCGCTCCAAAATTTACTGGGTTCTTCCTTGGCCCATGCTACACCCTTCCATGAAATTTCATGAAAATTGGGCCAGTAGTTTTTCCATAATCCTGCTAACAAACAAACAAACAGACAAACAAACAAACGGCACCGAAAACATAACCTCCTTGGCGGAGGTAATGAACCAGGTCTATTCAGTTCTGTTGAGACGGACAAGTTGCATGTTTAGAAATGCAATCAGCTGTTCACAGCCTCTGTTGCCTAAGAGTTGAGGACCGCCAATATGGCCGCCAGATGGTGCGTTGTGGCCTAAAAACCCTCTATAGTTGGTTTACTTGGGACTCCACACCACTGGTAGAACATGAGATGTTACTACAGAGATGTAAACAGGCATCTCTGGCAATCAACTGGAAACGGAAATGGAGATACTATCCCACAAGGCAACACAACCAATCGTGATATCTTAGATCAATGGTGTGCAAAGAATAGTTTGTCCAGCAAGCCTGTGCACTATGGAGGCCGAGGCAAATGCGATGCTTTGTTTCCTCCATGAACGTGTCCCTTTTTGTTTGTACGAATCCGAGGAATTTCATTTCCGCAGCAAGTGTAGCTGCTATACTTTACTCTCCCTCTGCCTCTGCCTCTTTATTCTCTCTCTCCCACTCTTTGTCAGTGTCCCTCGCCCCGCCCCGCCCCACACAGCGCAGTGCACCAGGTGGTTTGCAGAACAGCAGAGAGGAGAGACGGGACGGCTCTCCGTCCCTGCCTTCTCTACATCTGGCTGCGCTGTGTTGAACCTCCCAGCTCGGCCTATGGATAAGCCCCGGTGATGGATAAAGGGTGTCACCATCCAAAGCCCGGCCTATCTATTACAGCGCCGAGGCCGTTTCATGTGGCGGCCGGATTTATGTGTGTGTGTGTGAGGTGGTGGTGTGTGTGTGTGTGTGTGCGTGTGTGTTTCTTGGCAGGGAGGATGTTTCACACATTGGGTCGGTGGGTGTGTGAGGTGAGTGGGTGTTTGGAAGAGCTGTGATGTGATAGACTGGAAAGGGAAATTAAGTGGGAGTAGAAAACAGAAAAGCAGAGATAGAGGAAGATGGAGAGAAACTAAGCTGAGAGAGAGAGAGACAGATGGAGGGAGATAAAGAGAGACAGAGCTGAGAGTGAGTAGAGAGAGAGACATAGTGAGAAACAGACAGCGTGAGAGAACAAAGGTGTTTAGAGAGCATCAGAAATTGTGCGTGTGGAAATAATAATCTGTGATATTTTCATATAAATAAATGTCTGTGTTGCTACTCACTGATTGACTCAACGATTGATATGACAGAATAGTAAGGATGGGATGATCCGATCTGATTCCATGTGCAATATGGAGTTCATAAATCAATACATTCATACATTCAATGTGATAAATAAAAGTTCAGTGACAACAAAGTGCAGAATTATGTTTATTTCTGAGCCACAAATCTTTCTAGCGATGCCATTGCCTCGCTAGAACGTAAACAACAATTGAAAAATGTCTTTACAAAGTGACAGTAATATAATTTGGATGGAGAGCTTGTGAAACTGTGATGGTCAAGCATCTCATTTGTGATTACTACAGCAGAATAACATGGAGCTAATATCACGATTCATTATTCTGACCCACGATACGTATTGTCATGTTTTTGTATTGCAATATATTGAATTTCGATATATATCGTCCCATCCCTATGCCCTCTCAGGTATTGGCAACTATTAGCAATGAGCAACTAATACTATTTAGTTCAGCGATTGTCTTAGTTACAACAACACAGCATTTTGCTGTTAAAGGTCCCATATTCTCCACTTTCCAGAGTTTTATTTTCTGTCTTGAGGTCCATTCAAAGCTGTGTGTGTGGTGTCATGAACCAAAAACACTCTCAATCCATTTTTACACGTTCATTTTCCAGCTTCTCTCTGAGCCTTACCAAGAACGGGCTGTTTCTGTCGCCGTGTCTTTAAGGCTCATTAATATTAACGACCCCTCTGTTCCAATTGGCTAACCGTTTCAAGAGTGAAACGTGAGACACTGCGGCCCGGCAGCTACAGGTAGGGAAAACTCTCCGGTAATAAACAATGACAACCGCTCAACCGCTTTGAAAAAAACACTTTGTTAGTCTATTATTTCTTACAGAAATGATAATGAGCGAACCTTTGTGACGCCACAAAGTTACGGAAGTCCAAACGGCTCGTTTAGAGGCTCGCTTTTCTGATATGGATTGTGTGGATTTAGTTGGTGACCGTGCATTTTGATACTTTCACCATGTTTAGATAGACCATCCAACTCCTTTATAATCACAGAGGCAAGGGGAGTCCTGTTTTACACCAGATGGGACCTTTAACAGGTGGAGTTTTTAAAGTCAACGTAGTTATCATACCTCATACTGTTCAGATGACTGAGGTTTTAAACTGTCCAGACTACAACTATAACAGATGCTGACAATGACTGCAGGGAGATATTTATTTGTATGGATGTGAAGACAAGACTAATATTCAGCTAAACTCAGGCAGTGCTTTATCAAACACAAGTATCTAGAAATTATGGGGGGAAATATCCTTCTCTTCTCTGTCATACATGGTCACTGTCGGCTCACAGGGATATTTTGTTACCCATATTGTGTTTCTGACCCTTACACTCCCCTACTATTGGTTCTAGTCGCTCTGGATACGGGTGCCAGCTGAATGTCAGATGTAAAGGTAGAGTCATTATATACTGTGTGAAGGAGACTCGAGTGGAAAGATCTGGAAAAGCTGAATGAAACGGTGGCAGGCGCCTCGCTAGTGGAAAACAAGGTTAACATGTCAAAAGAGGAAGAGAAGAAAGAATGGGAAGGTGGTAGATTCTGTGATTGGACCATAGACATGATGAGGATTAAGACTACATTTCCCATAAGCCCCGTTGCTTCCTTTGAATGTGATAAAGATTTATGTTAAAATGCAAAACGCAGCACCTTTTAAACCCTGAACAGAATCAGTGAATCATGTCATTGCACCGAACAATTACAGCTTTCCACTGGTACTTTGCTCTTCACTTCACAGATGTCTGTTGCCGCGGGAGACCAGGGAGCCTCTCCATCGGCCTCCAACTGTGCACAAGTGTAGTAAAAAACCTCCCCGGCAGGCTGTTCCACGTTGATGTACAGTTTCCTCTGTGATCAGAAGAAGTGGCTTTCAGGGAGGCCAGGAGAGTTTCTAAAGAGAGGTCAGTCAGCACACACACACACACACACGCACACTGAGGCCAAGAGTGGGTTCAGAAAGGGTTGTAAAGGGAGGAAGTGGGAGGGCACACGAGGGTCAATCACACACACACACACACACACACACACACACACATCTATTGGTATAGTTCCATTGGGGCAATGGTAGTGGGTGGCTGCCTTTCTGGGGTGAACGGGGTGAAGGTCCTCAAGATATGGAGGTGGAGGTGTGTGTGTGTGTGGGCATATGTGTGTGTGTGCGTGGGCATATGTGTGTGTGTGCGTGTGTGTGTGTGTGTGTGTACCCCTCCTACCCATGCAGTTATGTACTGGCAGTAGGCTTGATAAGGTCTGAGTCAGAGTCACACAGTAAAAGCGGCCCCTGGAGCATCATAAATCCAACCCAACACTCTTACAGTACATATTTTTTTGCCCTCAGCTGTGTTACTAAATTAGCAAAAACAATGCTGCTCTCCATTGTTTTTTTTATAATGAGTTGATTTCCAGGCCGAGGCGTACGTTGTGTTTTTCATTTTCTCCTGTAAGGAGACGGCAGCAGGAATGTAATTAAAGTGGTTGTTTCATTAGGGCATGTTGCTCGTGCTCAGAAATTAAAAACACCACAACACAGCTACCTTGTCAAGTACACACAGCTTTTTGTGGTCTACTTCTTTTTTGTTTTTTTTCTTCCTTTCACCAGTTCTCTCTCTCTCTCCCTCTTTCTCTTTCTCTTTCTATCTCTCCCGTACACACACAAACACACAAACACACACACACACACACACACACATAATTAGAACTTAAACCCCAAGCAATTAGAACCCAATCAAATTTTCCTTCGTGCCTGTCAACAGTCTTCCCCACATGCATTCTTTCACTCATTTATCTGTTTATGTTTGCATGCTACGACCGTCCTCCATTTTCCAGAGTTGCTGGTTGGCAGATTCTCTCTCTCTCTCTCTCTCTCTCTCTCTCTCTCTCTCTCTCTCTCTCTCTCTCTCTCTGTCCTTCTGTCTTCTTCTCCATCTGTCTCTTTCTCTCTGTGTCTCTATCACAGGCTCCCAGTCTCTCTCTCTCTCTCTCTCTCTCTCTCTCGCTCTCTCTGTCTTTCTGTCTTCTTCTCCATCTGTCTCTTTCTCTCTCTGTGTCTCTATCACAGGCTCCCAGTCTCTCTCTCTCTCTCTCTCTCTCTCTCTCTCTCTCTCTCTATCTATCTATCTTTGTGCAGTGTTTTGCATCTGAAAAGACCACCCATGGGTTCGGGGGGGAGGGGCAGATTCCCAGAGAGGAGTTGGTTCAGAATATTAATTGCTTGTGTGTGTTTTTTTTTTTCCTGGGAAAGCTGCCCACATTAACGCTGCCTGCCACTTTCATTCTAATCCCAGCGTCCTTGTTTATCTGCAAAGGAAACACTGTTTATCTGTGGAGGGGAGGCTGGGTTTGAACCGGGCCGCAGTTTGCACATAGTCATCGAATTCAACCAAGCAAGTTGGTCAGTACCAAGGTTATTATAGTTTTACAATTTCCATCAGTTTTTATTGTTGTGTTATTTTGAAATTTGATGTCCATTTCAGTTTTGTTTCAGTTCATTTTCAAATGGCATCTGCTAGTTTTTGTTCACAAATGTCATTTTTTTGCTGAGTTTTTATTTATAGTTAAAATGTTTGTTTTTTTAATGGTGATGCCTGTATGGAGTGTGTTGGTAGCGGCTGTTTTGTGCTCATACTGACAGAAATTTGTCTTTGGATGTGCACGGTAGGCATCAGTGTATTGATCATGTATTGATAGTTGATCAGGGCTCATTCATGACAACAGGATTCTTTCTTTCCACCTCACTCACAGTGAGGCAACAGGCAAAAGAAAAACCTGAAAAGAAATCAGGTTAATTTTTATTTTATTTTCATGCCTAGTTATAGTCTTAGTTTTAGTTTCAGTTAGCTATAATATCCTTGGTCACTGCAGTCTGTTAGGAAACTTGGCCATGGCAAAGTATAGCAGTAGCAGGCAGCAGGTGATCTTCTTCGTTGTATGTGTGGCTGAAAGGTTATTTTATTTATGTGGAGTATTTTATATATGTGTGTATTCTATCTCCTTATCTGTTTATTGTTACTATTTGGCCTTTTTATGTGAAGCACACTGAGCTTACCTGTGTATGAAATGTGCTATACATATAAAATTGACTTGACTTGACTTCAATCCAAAATGAGGTGTCTATCACTTGACAACAAAAATGACAACTACTCGTACGAAAACGTAGCAAAAAAGTAAAACAAATTATGGTACTTTCTAAAAGATAATAGGTAATTAAAAGCGGTAATAAATGAAGTTTTTGCTGTTCCATTGCACACAAAACTGCCATAATATATCTGTCAAGGGTTAATGGGGTTACTCACATTACTGCTCAACAATGGAGGACGGAGCTACAAACGAGTGACTGGAGTCTCAAGACATTTCAGCTCCGAAGGCTGAAAAGCCTCATCCTCAAGCCAAAAAAAGCAAATGACATGAGTTTTATTATTCCCGTATTACATTACCTCTTCACTAGATGTTTCTGTTGGATCTGTGCTCTGACTAGCTATCTTATTCCCCTCTGTGAAAGTGTGACTTTACTGTTTGTCACTTACAGGCCACTGTAGCTCAAGAGAGCAGGAGGGGTGGCAGGAGTGGGAAGGAGGAGTTGTTGCAATTCCTACTGGTCGCCAATAGAGATCATACATTACTGAATTCCCCTTTAAGTCACTGTTTGACAAAATGCCGACACTTTCCCTTACTGGATCATCTATATTTAGATAGGTAGGTATTGTTTTTATGGTAACACTTTACAATAAGGGTCACTAAGTTAAGGGTTAGTTAATGCTTAATAAGGGTTAGTTAATGCTTAATAAGCATTAACTAACTTAATAAGCATTAACTAACCCTTAATTAACAGTTAACTAATGTGTAATTTATTAATGGTGTTCATGTTAACTAAGGTATTAATTTATACATTATTTAATAGTTGATAAAGATGGCTATTAAATAATGTATAAATTAATACCTTAGTTAAGATGAACACCATTAGTAAATGATTACCAGACACATTAGTTAACTATTAATTAAGGGTTAGTTAATGCTTATTAAGCATTAACTAACCCTTAACTTACTGACCCTTATTGTAAAGTGTTACCGCTTTTATTTTTCAGAATGGATACACAGTGTTTTGGAAATGAATTCCTCTAAAGCAGAATTGCGTTCATAGTTATTTTCATAGTTATATTCTTAGCCGTCTGGCCTCTCCCTGCACCCTCCACCCTCCACCCTCCTCCACCACACCATGTTATTGTATCTCCGGTGACCTCAGCGACCGATGAGATAAACATGTCACCCCAGACCCTCCCAACCAAACCAGAACTTCAACCAACCAACGTCATCCGTGCTCCCTCCGTCGTTTTAAAACCCCAACACACACCATTCCAGCGATGGTGTGGTCCCCAATTGTCAGCCGTATCAAGCCTGTGAGCGGGGCTCCCGGCTGCGGGGGGATCGGATGGTAATCAGCACCGCGGTCTACAGTTAGTGCCGTCGCTCGGAGCCGCTGACGTAACACCGACATGCCCGGGCCATTAGTTCTGGTTCAGATCCCGCCGACCTGCATTGTCACCCGTGATCAGCATCTGGGAAATGGCTGTAATGGGACAAACACTGTTCATTAAGGGTTTGCAGTGTTGTGAATTAGAACTACGTGACGTGACGCACGGAGCGACAACTACATCAGTACAGTTCATCTGTGATAGTCAGTATCAGTGCCTGTAAGCCCTGTTTTGAAAGAGTTTCATGTCATTTAAGACTTTATCTGAATCATTGTTAGGGTTTAACTCTTTAATTCGGCTTACATTCAATCCACCAAGCAGCACTTGTTTCAATAAAATGTCAACTTTTATTAATGGTTTACCTTTTATTCTGTTGGTGGTCCTAGACTCTGGAATAGTCTCCCATTTGAATTAAGAACAGCCACTTCAATTGAATCTGTTTAATGGTGCTTTACCCCGACTTTTTCTTCTGTGATGAGTTCTATCTATCTTTTAATTTATTTAAATTTTGGTTATGTTTTATTATTGTTTTTGTATTGTTTGTAACTTTTAATATGATTTATTTTTATGTGTGTGTGGTTTTTATGTAATGTGCATTGCATTTTGAATGTAAAAAATGTGCTATAAAAATAAAGGTTTGATTGATTCTTTTGATATCTTATACCAAAATACACAGGAGTGGCAATAAATCAGTTTTAAAGTTGACACTTAAAATATCAAAAGTCATGTTCTATGAGGTATGTATGTTTGCCAATAAGCAAGGCGATATTACAGTAATAATCCATGACATTTTCACATATATATAAATGTCTGTTTTGCTGCTATCACTGATTGATACACCAACAGTGATCCGGTTCATAAATCTTCTCCATTGTCTGTTCTAAACAGTCTGGTCGCTCTTTCCTGGAAAAAATCCTCTGCCATACAGGAAGTGATGTGTTTTACGTTTCCGGTTTGTTTGGAATCAACAGAAGAAGAAGAAGAACTGGGTAGTTAGCATGGGCAGCGATAGCCACCATGGCTGAACAGACAGAGAAAAGAGAAACTCAAACTGCATCAGCAGAAAATCCAAGCTCCGCCCCCACACTGTTTGATTGACAGGTGATCTGCGGGAAGTGCAGTGCAGAAACACCAACAGTGATGAGCGCCTGGCACGAAAGACGGAGACAAAATCAAAACAAGGATCTCGCGGATTGCCACTTTAAAATGCCAAACAGAAAGAGGGAACGGCACCCATCAGGACTTGTCAGTTCCTAAATTGTGCTTCACCTCTCTGGCCCCGGTGATGATGTTAATCATTAGATGCAGAACTGGCTGCGATGGCGGTTCGCTGGGCCAAGCCGGAGCCCACGCCTCTGATGTGTCATGGCTTGTTTCTGCCCGGCCGTCTGGCGTGGAAAACATCCAGATGAAACATGTCATCTGTCCTGAGCGCCGCGCTGCCGTTCCCCCTGTCAGACTGATGGCTTTTTCAGATGGAGCGACGCGCTGCTCGCTCGCATCCTGCTCTCCACCTTTTTGAAATTCCCCCATCTGTCCCTTTCTCTCTTGTTTACTCCCTCATTCTCTTCTCTTCTCTCTCACCTCTCTCTTTCTCTCTCTCTCTCTTTTCGTCTGTTCCTCTGTTCCTCCCACTCATTTCCTTAATATCTGAGAAACAATTCACTCCGTTTAAAGCGGCACTAGGCAAGATTTAGTTTAGATTTAGAACAGAGAAGAGCATCTCATCCCTCTTAATTAAGAAGCTGTAGATTCATCTAGAGTTGCAATGATTAATCGATTAATCGATTAGTTGTCAACTATTAAATTAATCGCCAACTATTTCGATAATTGATTAATCGGTTTGAGTAATTTTTTAAGAAAAATAAGTCAAAATTCTCTGATTCCAGCTTCTTAAATGTGAATATTTTCTGGTTTCTTTCCTCCTCTATGACAGTAAACTGAATATCTTTGGGTTGTGGACAAAACAAGACATTTGAGGACGTCATCTTGGGCTTTGGGAAACACTGATCCACATTTTTCACCATTTTCTGACATTTTATAGACCAAACAACTAATCGATTAATCGAGAAAACAATCGACAGATTAATCGACAATGACAATAATCGTTAGTTGCAGCCCTAGATTCATCGTATTTGCTCAATTGAAAGTGTTGATATGGTCGCTTCTCCAGCCACAGCAAGTGACGAATCAAAACCTAAAGCAGCCCGACACCTTAAACTCATATATTTATATTTATATTTTATATTTATACTTCAGCTGTTTCAGCAAACGTAATAATACATCACAGTTTTTCCTGGATTTTCTGTGCAAATCGAGGTTTACTGCCACCAACTAGCAGCTGAAAAAACCTTTTGAATGAGTCGTGTCATTTTGGTTTACAGAATTTTGCACATCACACATGCTACAATCTTCCCCTCACTCCTCATGCCCGTTACTTTTATCACACAGTAGGTACCGAAAGGCTCAAACTGAGGGTGTCATGACCCTTCAAGAGCAAAATTCCAAAGGAGTGAGAGAAATCTGGACTCACCAACATTAGATCATTTCCTCTCTCGTCTCTTTGGTTTCCTTCGGTTTCCTTCGGTTTCCTTCGGTACATGAGCGAGCTGTGTGACGTTTACTGACGTCACGCTTCATGATATCTGGGTATTAAAGTTCACATTTTTCAAAAAAAGTTACCTCTCGCTGCGATTTGGAGCCGCCGATGTGCAAAATGTCAAGTGCAGCTTGAGTCAAGCAGCTAAATGCCAAGTGAAGAGCAGAATACTCACAGTGAGGATGAGAAATACATATTTTTTGGAGGAAAAAGTACATTATGGAAGAAAAACAAAGCCTTGCATATATGTATTAGTATTGTGTATATAATGTCTAGATACTCTTATCGAAACAGCTACACAAGAACAAACTGAACCATAACAAAGGAGAAAAAGTCTGCAGTTCTCTCTTATTTCATAGTGAGTTTTTTAATTGGAAAAACAAACTTCACTGTGGGGGCGTGAGGTAACTGCAGACTTTTATCTTTTCTCAAATGTAAATCACCAAGCGCTGATTACTGTACAGACTATGATCCATCCTGCCGTCATAATCACTGCAGGTAGAGGCACAGAAGGGAGAGAGGGGGAGTCGTGAGGAGAACAATCAGCATTGTCCAGACTAGTTTGTGGACTTTTTTTTCCACGTTTTTCACCTTGATGACTCTTTCTGTTACACTTAAAAATCCACTTGATACATGAAACTGTTTCTTAACCACCGTTCTCACCTCTCTGACCGGCTGTGACAGGCATCGGTGTGGTGTTTCCTCCATGTCACAACCACTGATGTAGTGTAGTTTAGTTTATTTGCACATATAAAAAAAACAAAAAAACAAAAAAAAAAAGAATACATTAAAAGAAAGTGGGGGAAAAGATGTACATGTGCAGGTGAGGTAAAAAGATGAGCTTCACGGACATTCACAGACGCTGCCAACAGAGACTTTCAACCATCCGCAAATTAAAACATCTGTCCGTCCAACCCCATCTCCTCCTCCTCCTCCTGTATCACAGTATCATGGAGCCAGTTCTCCTGTATGGTGCCATCTGCCTTTTCAACATGCTGACAGTTGCTAATAAGAACAGACTCCTAAAAATCGCCCATTCAGCCGCCAAACTAATCGGTCTTCCCACTCCCAACTTATCCGACCGTACCACCAAAACTCTGACCCGTAAAGCACACATAACATAATCGCACAGGACCCAGAACACCCACTTCACCAGCACTTCACCCTCCTTCCCTCTGGTCGTAGATACAGAGTACTCATGTGCAGCAAGAGCTTTGTCCCTTCTGCCATACAAGCTTTAAATAGGAGCACTCCCCCATACTGGTGAATATTAAATTTTTGTAACTTGTTTGTACAATGTCAGTATGTTTTTGTCTCTGTGCCACTGTACAATGTCAATGTGTTTTGGGTTTCTGTTATTGATTTTTTTTTTTTTCTGTTACTTTGTATCATGTCTTTGAACTGTTTCTGTGTGTGCACCAACTGCAAAAAATATTTCCTCTATGATGACAATAAACTAACTAACTAAAATCAAAACCTCACTGAGGTTCTGCTAATTAAGTTACAATCATTGAAAGTTCATGTTGAGTAGTTACAATAATGAAAATGCAATTGCTGAAATGTAGATACATAATAGTGATTAGTAAACTGTTACAACAAATATTAATAAATCATATGAATCTCCAGGATATTGGGTAAGAGATCAAATGTATAACTGAGAGCATTAGCCGCTGTCAGAAATCAAAACCTCTTCTATTTTTATTGTAAATACATTTAAGGAGGGAGATGAATCTGCTAAATAAAAAACACTTTATTCCAAACTGTGACTCCTCTATGTCAGTGATTCTCAACCTTTTTCATATCAAGGACCCCAAATTAGTACATATTAGAGCCACGGACCCCCTTTTGATGAGATTTTGTCTCTCAGACCCAAATCTGAGAATATTTTTTATTGTTAGACATGATTTTGTCCATGAATGAATTGCATATGAATTCCATGACTATCTGTATTGTAGGTAGAGAGATAACAGTGAAACTAAGATCAAAATAATCATTCTTCTACATTCTCTAATTGTGTTAACTTGAAATAAAATGAAATAATGGTCCCCCTGGAATCCCCTCAGGGACGCCTGGTGGTCCCCGGACCCCACATTGAGAACCACTGCTCTATGTGACTTATGGCACAGTGGGAGGTGAAGAATATACAGTATAAGAAATGGATACAGCCTTTGTTGTCCTTAAACGCAGCCTAATAATTTTTGTCACTACTTCTGTGTTCTTCTTCTACTGCAGCTGGTTTCTGCTGCATCAGAGGCATTTTGGGTATGTGAGTCAAGTATTCAGCTCTGCCAGTTGGACCAAGCTGGCAACGATGGCATGAATTATGGTCTGGATTTTGAACCATTAAGTTATTTAATAGAGACAATGAGACATAAACCCCAAAATTACAAACAGTGTTGTAGTGGAAACCACCTAAGGCGATTCTGTGTCAAGACCGAGACCAGAACAATGCGAGTCCAATTCAAAACCATGACTGTGCTGGTGAAGGCTCAACGTTCACACTTTCTCTGCTAATATTTCAAAACATGATAAAAGCGTTTTAATAAAATACAGTTGGACATATGATAGAGATTACTACATGACAGAAGGGTTTTATTAGATTCAATCACAGTAAAAATAAAAACAAATTGGTCTCAGATGATGTGAATGAGGCCGATTATGATGATAATACAGTTGTGAATTCAACCGCTGTTGAAATAAAGTCAAGACCGAGTAAAAATGCCATCAATTCTGAGACAAAACCAAGACTCTTAAACTGTGGTCCAAATGTAGATCAGCAAGTCCAAGTCAAGTCCATGTCATTAATGTCAAGTCTCAAGTCTAAATGTAGAACAGCAAGTCAAGTCAGAACAAATCAAGAGTCCAGTATCAATTTAATATCTTAAAGAAAACTAAATATCTAGGACTTTTTAATGCAATATGGTTTTAATAGGAAAAAAACTTGGTAAGAGCATCATGAGTTTGATTTCTATAATCAGTTTCAACTTCAATAAATTCAATCATTCCATATAAATTCAGAAAACAGAATTTAAATTCAGTCGTCCGCTGGAACAAATCTCATCACATTCAATCTAAGTCATTTACACAAACACAAGATCTCAAGTCAAGACTTTAGAAACCTTTTCAAGTCATCAAAGTACAAGTCAGAGTCAAGTCCCAAGTCACCAGAACCCAAGTCAAGTCAAGTCTCAAGTCTTCTCTTCATGCATCAAGTCAATTGTGACTCGAGTCCCCACCTCTGAAAAGTATATAATAATAATAATAATAATGAACATTTATTTGTAGACTATAGCACTTTTCAAAAAGCAGAGTTTACAAAGTGCTTTACATAAAAATTAAGACAATAAAAGAAATACACACAGTACAATATAAAACAATAAAAAGTCGACATATACTGTGTAAGGACTAAATGAAAATAGTCGTTGTAAAAGTCTCCCTTCATGCGTTTCTCCTACATTAGTCCTGCAGATAATCATTTCTTGAACATAATACTATAAAAGTATGCTGTTACACAAATGTCTCATGGCTCTGGACCAGCTCGTTACTCGACCGCTCATCCAGCGGCTGAACTGAAAGCAAAACGTTTTTTTTTTTTTTTTTCCCCCAAACGGTTCCTCTCGGGGATGCTGCAGCTGAAGTGCCGCGGCCCTCCAGCGATCAGCCAGTGTTATAAAGTGGCTCCTGGCTCCCGGCCCCCGGCTCCACCGTTCAGCTCCTCTCGGCTCGTCCAACCAGTATGAAAACATCGTGTCGCCTAACACATAATCCACATCATAGGAAAATGGTGCCTGGTCCCCCGGCAGCGTGACATCACTCAGCGTTTCCCTTCCTTGACCTTTGTGTGATGCCAGCTCCGAAGACCCGGCCCGGGACGAGGAGGAGGAGGGGGGAGGGTGGGGGGTGGTGGGGGGGGCCCTCGGATATTTGATATCTAACATGTCTCAGATTTAAAAAAAAAAAAAAAAAAAAGGACAAAGAGGTTTTTTTTTGTCGCTTTTCATTTGTAAAAATTTGGCATCGTGGTTCTAATTGTGTAATAACAGATGTGCTGCAACTTGATCTTTATTCTCTCTTTATGCATTTCAATTCTTTATATATTCTCTCTTACACACTTTATCTCATATCTCATAGTTTGTTTTATATCCTGTATTTCTTATCTAATGTCTTATGTACCTTGTATGAAGCACTTTGGATTGCCTATGTGTACGAAATGTGCAAAATAAATAAACTTGCCTTGCTTGTAGGAACACTAAAGAAGAAATCCCACTGTTCTGTTATTGGTAAATCGTGCAGCATAAGGCAATTCCTTACATTTGGCTCCCTGAATGTTACATAACACTGTTGCAGGATGGAAACCTTGTATATCCCCAAAATATCAAGAAACACAGCCTCGTTTTTTAGCTTGACGACCGTCCATTTTTTTAGTTTATCCAATGTGTTCTGAAAGGTTTTCATCAGCCCGAGGGTCAAAGAACTTCCTCAACCCACAGAGGAGCATGAAATCCTTCAACTGATGTTAAAACATGACAATCACCTACATTTGAGTTGCAGGGGTTTCACCCAAAATCGATATTTTCTCTCTTGCCCTTGCAAGCTCTGATATATAGGAAAAACAAGCAGATCAGTTAATACGTGTATAATTGAACATCGTAGTGGCATATGAAGGGAGGATGTTAAAGGAATAGTTCACAAAAAAATAAAAATTCTGTCATCATCTCCTCCCCCTCATGCCAGTTGAAACACAGGTGAAGTTTGTCCATATAACACACAGGGAGGCTGCAGCACAACTCCATAGCAGCCTTCTCCAAAACAACTGAAGTCAGTGGGGACCAGTTCTTCAGAGTCCCAAAAAGACCTACAGTATATTTACACCATCATTTAGTGCAAATCTTAACTACAGCTGATTGATTTGCAACAAATAATGGTGTATAGGTCTTTCTATTCACAGTGTGATTGTTTGGCTGTTTTTGTTTTGGAACTCTAAAGAACAGGTCCCCATTGACTTCAGTTGTTTTGGAGAAGTTGTGCTGCAGCCTCCCTGTGTTTCATTTGGCATGAGGGTGAGTAGATGATGACAGAATTTTCATTTTTGGGTGAACTATTCCTTTAATTCCTCCACAGAAAGACACTTAAAGGAAGCCGAACAGCTCGTCTCTGCTTTGACTTTTACTGCTGTTGAACAAATTCATTGTCCAAGAGGAGAGGGGGACATACACAACCAGCTAAGAGTCTGGACCCACCTGACTGAATGTTCTGTGTTTTTCATTCTCTTAAAGACATTTTGGCTTCTGCTTAAATGTGTTTCTTAGACAAATATAAACAGTGAAGTTGATCCTATGTATGAATTTCTTTCCAAAGCCTTTGCCTTTCCATCAGGGCAAAGGCTTGATGGAAAGGCAAGGCTACTTTAAAGAATCTAAAATA
This sequence comes from Centroberyx affinis, assembly GCF_046629955.1. Taxonomy (NCBI): domain Eukaryota; kingdom Metazoa; phylum Chordata; class Actinopteri; order Beryciformes; family Berycidae; genus Centroberyx; species Centroberyx affinis. The sequence continues at coordinate 169,117 of NW_027279353.1, forward strand.
TGAGATAGTTTTGATTTATCACTGCATGATTCCATTTATATTATTTCATAGTTTTGATGTCTTTACTATCATTCTAAAATGTGAAAAATAGTAAAAAATTAAGAAAAATGTGTCTTGTGTCCAAACCTTTGACTGGTAGTGTAGAGAGACGCCTCCTACAGGCTGAAAGCAGCTGGATCTTTTACCTCAAAACACTTCAGCTCTCCACTTTAATGAGGAAATGTTGTTGTTTTTTTGTGATTCATTATTCATATTCATGTTTGCTTCATTGCCTGTATTCATGTGACACCTCCTTTGTCCTCCATGTAGGATTTCTCCCATGCTAGTCTCACTCTCAGGAAAAAAAAAAAGGTACAGCTCTGCACCTTTTCTCTGGCATTGCATTCTTCTGGTCTTCTCTCTTGTGATTGGACGATTGGATCGTGGTCCTGGTAGCCTATGGTTTGAGTAATTGATGACAACCATGTGTGTATATATAGTGAGATGTGGCTTTGTCTGCTCAGAGCTGATGATGGTCTGTCAATGAAACATTTTCTCTGGTGCACTTTGTTAGTTTTTGCATGTTTTTGTCACTTTTGCACCTCATGTACATTCAGCTCAATCTATTTTTTGCATCAGCTGATCTCTTTTGGATTTCTTCCTCTTTTATCAGTGTCAGTTCTTCTTCTAAATGTGCAATAGATCAGACTTTAGTAATCCACCTTCCTCCTTTCTCATGCTTCTAGACCAGTGGTTCTCAACCTTTGTCATATCAAGGACCCCTAATTTAGTCCACATTAGGGCCACGGACCCCCATTTGATGAGATTTTGTCTCTCGGACCCAAATCTGAGAATATTTTTATTGTCAGATATGATTTTGTCCAGAATTCCATGACTATCTGTACTGTAGGTAGAGAGATAACAGAGAAACTATGATCAAAACAGTCATTCTAAAATGACAAAATAATGAAGTTTAACACTTCATCAATTTGCTAGGGACCCCCTGGAATGCCCTCAAAGACCCCTGGTGGTCCCCGGAACCCACGTTGAGAACCACTGTTCTAGACCTTCCACACAAATTGGTACTAACAGATTATGTCACTGTCCAGTGAAAACCTCGTATCTCCAAAATGTCAGCTTCCCAGGAACTAAGAAAATCAGCCTTTTTTTTTAGCTTGACCACCATACATTTTTCAGTTTATTCTATGGGTTTTCATCAGATGAAGGGTTGTAGAATTTTTTAAAGTTAAAACATGAAAATTCCCGAAATTGGCAAGGTTTTCTCAGGGAGCGATAGGAAAAAAACATAGAGAGCAAAGCTGGAGATAAACTGTGTTAAAAATCTGTTGTTTTGCAATGTGGAGTGTTTGTATGAATTTGTGCCCCCTGAAAAGATTTTCGGTAAGCAGGACCCCACCCCCCCACCTACCCCCCCACCTACCCTCCCCCAAGCATCAGCAACTGAAATAAATTCTGGTTATTTTCAGTTTTACTGCTCTTGCTATATTGAGTGCCTCCCCACTCCTCCTTCCCCTCCCTCCCCAGAGCCTCGCCGCCCCCCCGCTGCTACCAGCTGACGAGAGAAAGGGAAGGAGAAAATAAAAGCAGGGAGGGGGGAGAAAAAAAAAAAAACAAGGCTTCTGGGAAAACAAACTCCAGTCCTGTTTTTTTGGCGCTCTCTTCTTAACTCTTTCTCTGATTCTTGCACGTGAAACACACATTTTAAATAAGAAGTAACATTTGGGTGTTCAAGTTCAGCGTTTGTGGAAAAAGCAGCCGGCAAACATTTTATTTTCAATACCATTTTCTCTTTTATTGCAAATACATATACAAAAGATTCTTTGAAGACAGTACAAATAAATGGCAAGATCGCTGAAGAGAAGAAGAGTTGGGTCTGGAAACATCAGTACCTTGATACTCAGACGGGAAACGGACCTCTTACAGAGCGGAGAGGAAACTGTAAAAACCTTGTAAGTAACTGAGATAACAACTTGTTCCAGTTCTTTCAGCCAGAGTTTAAAAGTCATACTCAAAGGAAATTCACAAATAACAAATAATCCGTACACATTTCGCTAGATAACCCCTCCCTCCCCTCAAAAAAAAGACAAATACGTATTTAAAATAGACATTTACGTAAGATAAATAAAACAAAAGACGATTATTACAGCGTGTACCATTTTGTCTAAAGTACCCCCTGGGCTGAAATTACAAAAAAACATAAAAAAAAAAAAAAAACGAGAGAGAATTTATATGCCGTCTACGTTTTTTTTTTTTAAAAAGGACAACTCATTAGTTATAAGAATAGTACGCAAAATAATTACTTTGAAATAAAATTAAAGCTAATAAATAAATTAAAGATTTGACTGGGGGGAGATGGAGGGGAGCAACATGGAGGGAGACTGCAGGAGAAGGGGTGGGGGGTGGGAGGGAGGTGGGGCAGGGGGGCACCCGAGGGGTCAAAGGTGACTTCCTGTGGCTGTCAAACACACGCTGTCAGACGGTAAGTGTAATCTCAGCTGTGGCTGCCACACACACACACACACACACACACACACACACACACAGAGAAAAGTTAGACAAAATGTAAAATCCAAGGCACGGATGGTGGAAAGGGCTGCAGCAGTCTCCCCCATCAAGACAGCATAGCATTGTGAAACCAAGTGTCTCTCTATCTCTCTCTCTCTCTCTCTCTCTATTGCCTAATAGCTTTCCCCCCCAATGACCATGACACATACTTGAAAATAATCTTCAACAGCATAAATACAAACCATACTTGTCGAACGGCACAGAACATTGCAAAAAAAACAAAAAAAACAAGGGTAAGCAAAACCATTAAAAAAAAGACAATTCTTGTACAAAACTCGGACAGAGAATTTAGACCAGATACTGCACTACCATGAGTGGTTAGTTGCTGAACTGGGTAAAATATAAAGCTTTTTTTTATATCTACAGGTACAAATAATTAATTAACCCCCCCCCCCCCACCCCGCCCCTCCCCCCGCCCCCATGGGTTACAAACTGCCAGCGTACGAAAAAAACAAAAAAAACAAGAAAGAAACCATGAAACATACACAGTACCTACAGAAATATCAACAATCGATAAGTCCTCACAGAGGATTTTCTAATGTCTTTTTCGTCTCTCTCTAAAAAATATATATAGTTTCTGTCATGATACAATAGCAAGGCACGACGTGAGCCAATCACAAGTCCAGCTCTCCTCTCTCTCTCTCTTCCCTCTTCCAATTCAAGTGTCTGATTCAGGGAGCAGTTTTGGTGGAAGGATATGGCCAAATCCTCTCCCTGCAGTAAAGTGTTTTGGAGTGTGTGTGTGTGTGTGTGTGTGTGTGTGTGTGTGTATGTATATGGCGTGTTTTCTCATGCATGCGTGTGTCCGTCTGTATGTACTCGTGTCTGTGTGGCTGTACGTGCCATTGTTTATGTTGTGTTCATGGCTCAGGGCCTGGTGAGCTGGGTGTAGACCGGAGCCTGGTCCCAGTGCTGCGGGCTGCTCTGCGGGATGGACGGCACGCCCGCGTTGTCGGCGATGGGCGTGTACATCGGCCTCTGACTCGGCCCGCTCATGTAGCTGAAAGTCGAGTACAGGCCGGCGCCCTGCCCCGCCCCCGCGTGGCTGTAGTAGGAGGCGGAGCCCGCCTGGTGGTCGGAGTACTCGTACTGCGCCCGGGAGATGGAGGGGTAGGAGGAGGGGCTGTAGTGCTGCAGGCTGAAGGAGCCGTAGGCGGCGTGCTGCGGGGACGACTGCTGCTCGCTGTAGTGGCTCGGGCTCAGCTGCTCCGTCTTGATGTGGGTCCTCTGCTGCGCCGCATCGGAGCTGCCGCCGCCGCCGCCGCCGCCGCCCAGGGTGGTGAGGGTGTGCTGCTGCTGCTGCTGTCCCTGCTGGTTCTGGTTCTGGCCCTTCCCCAGCCAGGCGGCGGCGCCCCCTGCCTGCGGGCTGACCGCCGCTCCGCTGCTGATGCTGTAGGTGCCGGTGTAGCTGACCGGCTGACCGGCGCCCCCGGGCCCGCCGGCGGCGCCCGGGTGCCCGTTGGGCGGGAGGTACTGGTCGAACTCGTTGACGTCGAAGGTCTCGATGTGGGAGATGACGTCGCTGCTCAGCTCGCCGATGTCCACATCGCGGAAGTCGATGTTGAGCTGGCGCCCGGCGGGGCCGTCGGCCAGCGAGCGGATCCCCCCCTCGCGCTTCAGGTCCATTTTGCCTGAGCTGACGTCTGTCTTGGGGGTGGTGGGAGGGGTGGGGGGGCCCTGGGAGCCTGCGAGGAGGAACGAGCAGGAGAGGACGGATAAGATCGTGAGCTTTTTCTCTTCTTTTGACCATTAGGTTTACACTTTTCATGCAAAACAACAGAAATAAACAGATCTGATATGAATAATGTCACACTGCAGAGTTTCTGAATGAGCTACAGAGCATGAGGACTAACATGAGGCATCCTTACTAAAACATGCAAGCATTTTTATCTAAATCTGAAAAACAGAGTTGACTATGATAATGATGACTATAGTAAACTCCCCCCCACCCCCCCTCTCTCTCCCTCTGCCCACCTGAGTGTTCTCCTGGAGAGTGCACCTCTCCCATGCTGGAGGCCGGGGAGTCCGCCTGCTGCAGAGCTTTGAAGATGGCGTTAGGGGAGATGTGCGTCTGCTCGCTGCCGTCCTCCGCCTCGCCCTGTCCGTTCTTCACCGACTTCCTCCGCCGCGGCTGGTACTTGTAGTCCGGATGGTCCTTCTTGTGCTGCACGCGGAGCCGCTCAGCCTCCTCCACGAACGGCCGCTTCTCGCCCTCGTTGAGAAGTCTGCGCGTAAAAAGGAGCGTCAAGGTACGGACTGAGCGCTGGTTGAAACAGCCAGAATTAACAGCAGTACTCTATTTCAGTGCGCTATTCCAAAGCAAAAAGTTGAGTAAAGTCAGCAAATAATCAAATTCCTACAGCCAATGGATTTTGCAGTAGAAGATCTACTGTAGATGTGACAGTAGAAGCGGAGTAAGATTAAGAATTCTTGCACATTGCATCCAAGCCGGTGCGTAAAAGCTGAAAAGCAGAGAAATCAGACTTACCTCCAGAGTTTCCCCAGAGTTTTGCTCAGCTCCGCGTTGTGGAGATGCGGGTACTGATCCGCCAGCTTCCTCCGCGCCGCCTGAGCCCAAACCATGAAGGCGTTCATCGGTCTCTTGACGTGAGGCTTGTTCTTACTAGATCCGTTAACGCGCACCGGCATGGGCACGAGGGTCCAGTCGTAGCCCTTGAGCACCTGGGACACCGCCTCGCGGATGCAAACGGGAAACTTATCGTCCTCGTCCTTCTTGAACTCGCCCAGCGCTCCGTCCGCTCTGAGCAGCCCGTTCTCCGACGGCCGGGTGTTCTCGGTGTCGGAGCCCGACCCGGACGGGCACGGAGAGCCCGCGGAGTCCTCGGACATGCTCGGGCTCGGGGCGTCAGAGAGACACTTGTCTTGTTCCTCCGTCATCTTCAGGTAGGGGTCGAGGAGATTCATACGAAAAACTGTTTGGTGCCAAATTACGCGTGAAATAGACGAGTTAGTTCTGCGTTCTGGAGAGAGGGAGAAGCCTCTAGAAGTGTGCGTGATTTGCCAGAATAAGTTCTTCAAAGTCTTTCAACGGAGATAAGTACGCAGAAAAAAACGGCAAGTGACTCTCTTTGCTCCACCGAAGTGGCCAGCCGCGCGTAAAGCCGTTTTGGAGAGCGAGTGTCTTTACGCACGGGCTTCTGACAGACTCCGAGGGAGAAGTGTGTGTTTTCTGCAAGCGGCTCCACACTAGAAAAGTAAAAAAAAAAAAAAATACACACACAAAACAGCTGTGAAGAGTTTGCTTTCAGCTCTTTTGGATGAAATGGTAAAGTGCTCCTTCCTAGTCCGCAAGTAGAATCCCCAGAACGCGTGAGTGCTTTGAACTGCAAACCGCTTTGCATGCGGGCTTTATAACAGCGTTACCATGCCGTACAGGAAAGCCCGGATTTGATTGGCCGACAGCGTGTGACGCCAAAGTGAAGGAATTTGATCCCATTTTTTTCCCTCCTACCCAGCACCACACACACACACACACACACACCCACCATCCACCAGCCAGTATATGCTGTGTGTTATTCATGCAGGATTTTCCTATAGATATTTGGAAGGTTATGGAGGCTGTGAGTTACATTCAACATGCAAATCAAACACGGCGTATTTCAAGACGAGTCAAAACTCTCACCAAAGCATCTTATTGATTATGATGGAGAAAAAAAAGATTAATTAAAAAAAGAAGAAAGCACGTGAAATGACCAAAGATCCAAAAATCAAGCCACAAGAAAGATTATCCATGAAACTGTGAAATACACCACTTTTAGCACCTTAAATGCATATAAAGCCTCTATCTTTTCCTCTTTTTTTCAAATTTTCATGTCTACCTTTGTATCTTTGGCAACTCTGCTCCTAACTACAGTTACACAGTGTCGTCAATAGGGGGAGACAGCAGTCTAGGAACTCTGCTGCACTGCTTTTCCCTCCTGCAGGGAGCTTTAGAGAGCCGGAGCGGCTGCAGTGCAACAGTTGCTGTCAAACATCAGCTTCTGATTTGTATCTTCTTCTCATTTCCAACAACAGAGCAGTAATCCAGTGAATGGCGGTTTCAGGTCCTAAACTTACACACCAAACCTTTTCTTGTCGCTAAACGTTCCCCCATAAATTTCAAAGCATAGGAAGAGTTCTGTTTCAAAATGCTACCACTTTATATAAATTTTTTGGAAAAATACAGTTACTTGTAGCTTTATCCTGCAACATCTCTAAATACAGGGTGTCCAGTCTGTTGAAACGTGCTCATTTTGTCAACAAACGTCTTCAGTTACCAAGTGTCCTTTAAAAGGAAACAGAATTACATTTAATTTTGTGCCATCAATCATTTTGTAAGAGCAGGTTTTCAAATAGTGGAAATCTCTATTTAGAAAGGAGCACTTCATGTGTTTTTATCTTTTTTTTTTTCCTACAACTAGTGAAATATTTGCACATCTATACAAGTGTATTAGTGTGTATTAGTGTTTTTCCAGTTTTCAGAAATACTCACCCGACACACACACACACACACACACACACACACACACACACACACACACACACACACACACACACACTCTGGTTGCTGATGCTG